>NW_027285053.1:10000-241847 GCF_040894005.1 Engystomops pustulosus
GGGGGGGGGCACTGGAGCAGGGGGTGAGCGGTGTGTGTGTGTGTGGGGGGGAGGCACTGGAGCAGGGGGTGAGCGGTGTGTGTGTGTGTGGGGGGGGGGCACTGGAGCAGGGGGTGAGCGGTGTGTGTGTGTGTGGGGGGGGCACTGGAGCAGGGGGTGAGCGGTGTGTGTGTGTGTGGGGGGCACTGGAGCAGGGGGTGAGCGGTGTGTGTGTGTGTGGGGGCACTGGAGCAGGGGGTGAGCGGTGTGTGTGTGTGTGGGGGGCACTGGAGCAGGGGGTGAGCGGTGTATGTGTGTGTGTGGGGGGGCACTGGAGCAGGGGGTGAGCGGTGTGTGTGTGGGGGGGGGCACTGGAGCAGGGGGTGAGCGGTGTGTGTGTGTGGGGGGCACTGGAGCAGGGGGTGAGCGGTGTGTGTGTGTGTGGGGGGGGGGCACTGGAGCAGGGGGTGAGCGGTGTGTGTGTGTGTGGGGGGCACTGGAGCAGGGGGTGAGCGGTGTGTGTGTGTGTGTGTGGGGGGGCACTGGAGCAGGGGGTGAGCGGTGTGTGTGTGTGTGTGTGGGGGGCACTGGAGCAGGGGGTGAGCGGTGTGTGTGTGTGTGGGGGGGCACTGGAGCAGGGGGTGAGCGGTGTGTGTGTGTGTGGGGGGGGCACTGGAGCAGGGGTGAGCGGTGTGTGTGTGTGTGGGGGGGGGGCACTGGAGCAGGGGGTGAGCGGTGTGTGTGTGGGGGGGCACTGGAGCAGGGGGTGAGCGGTGTGTGTGTGTGTGGGGCAATGGAGCAGGGGTGAGCGGTGGTGTGTGTGTGGGGGGGGCACTGGAGCAGGGGGTGAGCGGTGTGTGTGTGTGGGGGGGGGCACTGGAGCAGGGGGTGAGCGGTGTGTGTGTGTGTGGGGGGGGGCACTGGAGCAGGGGGTGAGCGGTGTGTGTGTGTGGGGGGCACTGGAGCAGGGGGTGAGCGGTGTGTGTGTGTGGGGGGGGGGGCACTGGAGCAGGGGGTGAGCGGTGTGTGTGTGTGTGTGTGGGGGGGCACTGGAGCAGGGGGTGAGCGGTGTGTGTGTGTGGGGGGGGGCACTGGAGCAGGGGGTGAGCGGTGTGTGTGTGTGGGGGCACTGGAGCAGGGGGTGAGCGGTGTGTGTGTGTGTGGGGGGCACTGGAGCAGGGGGTGAGCGGTGTGTGTGTGTGTGTGTGGGCACTGGAGCAGGGGGTGAGCGGTGTGTGTGTGGGGGGGGCACTGGAGCAGGGGGTGAGCGGTGTGTGTGTGTGGGGGGGGGCACTGGAGCAGGGGGTGAGCGGTGTGTGTGTGTGTGTGGGGGGGGGGCACTGGAGCAGGGGGTGAGCGGTGTGTGTGTGTGGGGGGGGGGCACTGGAGCAGGGGGTGAGCGGTGTGTGTGTGTGTGTGTGTGGGGGGGGGCACTGGAGCAGGGGGTGAGCGGTGTGTGTGTGTGTGGGGGGGCACTGGAGCAGGGGGTGAGCGGTGTGTGTGTGTGGGGGGGGGCACTGGAGCAGGGGGTGAGCGGTGTGTGTGTGTGTGTGGGGGCACTGGAGCAGGGGGTGAGCGGTGTGTGTGTGTGGGGGGGCACTGGAGCAGGGGGTGAGCGGTGTGTGTGTGTGGGGGGGCACTGGAGCAGGGGGGGAGCGGTGTGTGTGTGTGGGGGGGGGGTCACTGGAGCAGGGGGTGAGCGGTGTGTGTGTGTGTGTGTGTGGGGGGGTACTGGAGCAGGGGGTGAGCGGTGTATGTGTGTGTGTGGGGGGCACTGGAGCAGGGGGTGAGCGGTGTGTGTGTGTGGGGGGCACTGGAGCAGGGGGTGAGCGGTGTGTGTGTGGGGGGGGCACTGGAGCAGGGGGTGAGCGGTGTGTGTGTGTGTGGGGGGGGCACTGGAGCAGGGGGTGAGCGGTGTGTGTGTGTGGGGGGGGCACTGGAGCAGGGGGTGAGCGGTGTGTGTGTGTGTGGGGGGGTACTGGAGCAGGGGGTGAGCGGTGTGTGTGTGTGTGGGGGGCACTGGAGGCAGGGGGTGAGCGGTGTGTGTGTGTGTGGGGCACTGGGGCAGTAGTTTTGGGCCCCCACCACCATCACATGACTTGCCTCCTCTTCCCGGCAGGAGTTCCCGTTCTTCACGCTGACGGGCTTTCCCTCGGGCTTCCTGGTACATGTTGGGGGTGTGGTCAGCGCCCGCTCCGTGAAGCTCCTGGATCGGATCCACAATCCGGGTAGGTCCTGCGCTCGCCCCATTACTCCTGGTCAGTACCCGGCACATAGTGACGCTCCCCCTGCTGTGAGGTGTGATGTGAGGGCCGGTGAGGGGGTCTGTGTCTGCACGTCGGGGGCTTGGAGGGTCCTCAGGGATATTCTGCATTTTTAACTCTTGATGTGTCTTCCGGTGTCTGGACCTCGGCGTCCGAGCTTCTTCACTGCTTACTTTATCACACGGATGATGTGTTGTTACAGTGTGTCAGGGCAGGCAGCACAGGCTCAAACCTCATAACTGCTCTGACACATTGTAGCAAATCCTGCTGCATACAAGGTATCCAGTCACTGACAGGAGGCGCCGCCCCTTTAAGGCTCTTGTTTGTCTTTCTTTGTCCCTGTTCAGACCTTGTCCTTCTCTGTCACCGATATTCATGGGGGGGGCGGGGGGGGGGGGGGGTACTCCATAAATAAGTGAGGGGAGCTCCTGCTACACTGCGCTGACACATTGTAACGCTGAATGTCTTGTGTTTTGCGCTTGGTGGTGCCTCCAGGGGGCAGCAGTGGTGACGGGGATGTAGATTGTATCTGCTGCTTATGTGTGCCCCCCCCCCCCCCCCCCCCGCTCGCCCCCCAATGCACCAAATTTATCACCCAGCTTCAGCTGCTTTGGTAAATCGACCTTAAGGGCAACTCCACATCCTAGAAATAGTGCAAGTCGTACTCCAGTCACACACAGAGCTGCAAGGAGGCTTCTATACTTCTAGACCAGTGATGGCAGAGGCGGACGCAATGGGGGTCATTTACTAAGGGCCCGATTCGCGTTTTCCCGACGTGTTACCCGAATATTTCCGATTTGCACCGATTTCCCCTGAATTGCCCTGGGATTGTGGCGCACGCGATCGGATTGTGGCACATCGGCGCTGGTATGCACGCGACGGAAATCGGGGGGCGTGGCCAAGTGAAAACCCGACGGATTCGGAAAAACCGCCGCATTTAAAAAAAAATAAAAAATTGGTCGCACGGGCCGTACTCACATGCACCAGGAAGAGATCAGTGATCTCCCACGCAACTCAGCGCAGCAGCGACACCTGGTGGACATCGGGCGCAGGACCTTCATGAATCGCCGGAAGACCCGAACGCTCGTCCGAGAAGCCGCCGCTGGAACACGAATGGACCGGGTAAGTAAATGTGCCCCATAATACGCCATACTCTGCACACAGCTAAAGCTGCGCTAACATGCAGAACATAGCAGAAAGCACCCTGAGACATAACTGTATACCAGTACAGGACAGGAGAGAGATGGAAGGTCCTGCTCCCTGAGACATAACTGTATACCAGTACAGGACAGGAGAGATGGAAGGTCCTGCTCCCTGAGACATAACTGTATACCAGTACAGGACAGGAGAGAGATGGAAGGTCCTGCTCCCTGAGACATAACTGTATACCAGTACAGGACAGGAGAGAGATGGAAGGCCCTGCTCCCTGAGACATAACTGTATACCAGTACAGGACAGGAGAGAGATGGAAGGTCCTGCTCCCTGAGACATTACTGCTAATCACTACAGGACAGGAGAGAGATGTAAGGTCCTGCTCCCTGAGACATAACTGTATACCAGTACAGGACAGGAGAGAGATGGAAGGTCCTGCTCCCTGAGACATAACTGTATACCAGTACAGGACAGGAGAGAGATGTAAGGTCCTGCTCCCTGAGACATAACTGTATACCAGTACATGACAGGAGAGATGGAAGGTCCTGCTCACTGAGACATAACTGTATACCAGTACAGGACAGGAGAGAGATGGAAGGTCCTGCTCCCTGAGACATAACTGTATACCAGTACAGGACAGGAGAGATGGAAGGTCCTGCTCCCTGAGACATAACTGTATACCAGTACAGGATAGGAGAGATGGAAGGTCCTGCTCCCTGAGACATAACTGTATACCAGTACAGGACAGGAGAGATGGAAGGTCCTGCTCCCTGAGACATAACTGCTTATCACTACAGGAGAGATGGAAGGTCCTGCTCCCTGAGACATTACTGCTAATCACTACAGGACAGGGAGATGGAAGGTCCTGCTCCCTGAGACATAACTGCTAATCACTACAGGAGAGATGGAAGGTCCTGCTCCCTGAGACATTACTGCTAATCACTACAGGACAGGAGAGATGGAAGGTCCTGCTCCCTGAGACATTACTGCTAATCACTACAGGACAGGAGAGATGGAAGGTCCTGCTCCCTGAATGAACTGCTAATCACTACAGGAGAGATGGAAGGTCCTGCTCCCTGAGACATTACTGCTAATCACTACAGGACAGGAGAGATGGAAGGTCCTGCTCCCTGAGACATAACTGCTAATCACTACAGGAGAGATGGAAGGTCCTGCTCCCTGAGACATTACTGCTAATCACTACAGGACAGGAGAGATGGAAGGTCCTGCTCCCTGAGACATTACTGCTAATCACTACAGGACAGGAGAGATGGAAGGTCCTGCTCCCTGAGACATAACTGCTAATCACTACAGGAGAGATGGAAGGTCCTGCTCCCTGAGACATTACTGCTAATCACTACAGGACAGGAGAGATGGAAGGTCCTGCTCCCTGAGACATAACTGCTAATCACTACAGGAGAGATGGAAGGTCCTGCTCCCTGAGACATTACTGCTAATCACTACAGGACAGGGAGAGATGGAAGGTCCTGCTCCCTGAGACATAACTGCTAATCACTACAGGAGAGATGGAAGGTCCTGCTCCCTGAGACATTAACTGCTAATCACTACAGGACAGGAGAGATGGAAGGTCCTGCTCCCTGAGACATAACTGCTAATCACTACAGGAGAGATGGAAGGTCCTGCTCCCTGAGACATTACTGCTAATCACTACAGGACAGGAGAGATGCAAGGTCCTGCTCCCTGAGACATAACTGCTAATCACTACAGGACAGGAGAGATGGAAGGTCCTGCTCCCTGAGACATAACAGCTAATCACTACAGGACAGGAGAGATGGAAGGTCCTGCTCCCTGAGACATTACTACTAATCACTACAGGACAGGAGAGATGGAAGGTCCTGCTCCCTGAGACATTACTGCTAATCACTACAGGACAGGAGAGATGGAAGGTCCTGCTCCCTGAGACATTACTGCTAATCACTACAGGACAGGAGAGATGGAAGGTCCTGCTCCCTGAGACATTACTGCTAATCACTACAGGACAGGAGAGATGGAAGGTCCTGCTCCCTGAGACATTACTGCTAATCACTACAGGACAGGAGAGATGGAGGTCCTGCTCCCTGAGACATTACTGCTAATCACTACAGGACAGGGGAGAGATGTAAGGTCCTGCTCCCTGAGACATTACTGCTAATCACTACAGGACAGGGGAGAGATGGAAGGTCCTGCTCCCTGAGACATTACTGCTAATCACTACAGGACAGGAGAGATGGAAGGTCCTGCTCCCTGAGACATAACAGCTAATCACTACAGGACAGGAGAGATGGAAGGTCCTGCTCCCTGAGACATTACTGCTAATCACTACAGGACAGGAGAGATGGAAGGTCCTGCTCCCTGAGACATTACTGCTAATCACTACAGGACAGGAGAGATGGAAGGTCCTGCTCCGTGAGACATAACTGCTAATCACTACAGGACAGGAGAGATGGAAGGTCCTGCTCCCTGAGACATAACTGTATACCAGTACAGGACAGGAGAGATGGAAGGTCCTGCTCCCTGAGACATAACTGCTAATCACTACAGGACAGGGGAGATGGAAGGTCCTGCTCCCTGAGACATTACTGCTAATCACTACAGGACAGGAGAGATGGAAGGTCCTGCTCCCTGAGACATTACTACTAATCACTACAGGACAGGAGAGATTACTGCTAATCACTACAGGACAGGAGAGATGGAAGGTCCTGCTCCCTGAGACATTACTGCTAATCACTACAGGACAGGAGAGATGCAAGGTCCTGCTCCCTGAGACATTACTGCTAATCACTACAGGACAGGAGAGATGGAAGGTCCTGCTCCCTGAGACATTACTGCTAATCACTACAGGAGAGATTGGAAGGTCCTGCTCCCTGAGACATTACTGCTAATCACTACAGGACAGGAGAGATGGAGGTCCTGCTCCCTGAGACATTACTGCTAATCACTACAGGACAGGAGAGATGGAAGGTCCTGCTCCCTGAGACATTACTGCTAATCACTACAGGACAGGAGAGATGGAAGGTCCTGCTCCCTGAGACATTACTGCTAATCACTACAGGACAGGAGAGATGGAAGGTCCTGCTCCCTGAGACATTACTGCTAATCACTACAGGACAGGAGAGATGGAAGGTCCTGCTCCCTGAGACATTACTGCTAATCACTACAGGAGAGATGGAGGTCCTGCTCCCTGAGACATTACTGCTAATCACTACAGGACAGGAGAGATGGAAGGTCCTGCTCCCTGAGACATTACTGCTAATCACTACAGGAGAGATGGAAGGTCCTGCTCCCTGAGACATTACTGCTAATCACTACAGGACAGGAGAGATGGAGGTCCTGCTCCCTGAGACATTACTGCTAATCACTACAGGACAGGAGATATGGAGGTCCTGCTCCCTGAGACATTACTGCTAATCACTACAGGACAGGAGATACTTGGAGGAGGTGCAGCTCTGGGTGTGACTAGAGTAGAAGACGAGACATTTGGGTGAGATCCTTGGAGGAGGTGCAGCTCTGGGTGTGACTAGAGTAGAAGACGAGACATTTGGGTGAGATCCTTGGAGGAGGTGCAGCTCTGGGTGTGACTAGAGTAGAAGACGAGACATTTGGGTAAGATACTTGGAGGAGGTGCAGCTCTGGTTGTGACTAGAGTAGAAGACGAGACATTTGGGTAAGATACTTGGAGGAGGTGCAGCTCTGGGTGTGACTAGAGTAGAAGACGAGACATTTGGGTGAGATACTTGGAGGAGGTGCAGCTCTGGGTGTGACTAGAGTAGAAGACGAGACATTTGGGTGAGATACTTGGAGGAGGTGCAGCTTTGGGTGTGACTAGAGTAGAAGACGAGACATTTGGGTGAGATCCTTGGAGGAGGTGCAGCTCTGGGTGTGACTAGAGTAGAAGACGAGACATTTGGGTAAGATACTTGGAGGAGGTGCAGCTCTGGGTGTGACTAGAGTAGAAGACGATACATTTGGGTGAGATCCTTGGAGGAGGTGCAGCTCTGGGTGTGACTAGAGTAGAAGACGAGACATTTGGGTGAGATACTTGGAGGAGGTGCAGCTCTGGGTGTGACTAGAGTAGAAGACGAGACATTTGGGTGAGATACTTGGAGGAGGTGCAGCTCTGGGTGTGACTAGAGTAGAAGACGAGACATTTGGGTAAGATACTTGGAGGAGGTGCAGCTCTGGGTGTGACTAGAGTAGAAGACGATACATTTGGGTGAGATCCTTGGAGGAGGTGCAGCTCTGGGTGTGACTAGAGTAGAAGACGAGACATTTGGGTGAGATACTTGGAGGAGGTGCAGCTCTGGGTGTGACTAGAGTAGAAGACGAGACATTTGGGTGAGATACTTGGAGGAGGTGCAGCTCTGGGTGTGACTAGAGTAGAAGACGAGACATTTGGGTGAGATACTTGGAGGAGGTGCAGCTCTGGGTGTGACTAGAGTAGAAGACGAGACATTTGGGTGAGATACTTGGAGGAGGTGCAGCTCTGGGTGTGACTAGAGTAGAAGACGAGACATTTGGGTGAGATACTTGGAGGAGGTGCAGCTGCTCTTTTGGTTTTCATGTGATGGACACATTTCGCTCCCCTATTCCAGACGTTGTGTGTGTGTCGTGTCAATGTGTCAGTGATGTCACTTGTGTCGATGCTTCTCTAACTCACGTGATTTGCTGTTCTCAGCCTTTGTCGGGATAATGGGTAACACCAGATCTTACAAACTGCTAGACTGGAGTAGTTACAGCGCAGGTACATCCCCTCCATCCGTCCTTCCATGACACCCGCTGACAGGCGGCAACAAAAGCTATGGCTGCTCAGTGACGCCCTGCCCTGGGGAGGGGTGACCGGCTGTGCCCGGGGGAGAGGGGGGGCGGCTGTGCCCGTGGGAGGGGGTCCAGGCTGTGCCCGGGGGAGGGGGTCCAGGCTGTGCCCAGGGGAGGGGGGTCCGGCTATGCCCGGGGAGGGGGGTCCGGCTATGCCCGGGGAGGGGGGTCCGGCTATGCCCGGGGGAGAGGGGGGCCGGCTGTGCCCGGGGGAGGGGGTCCGGCTGTGCCCCGGGGAGGGGGTCCCGGCTGTGCCCGAGGAGGGGGGTCCTGGCTGTGCCCAGGGGAGGGGGGCCCGGCTATGCCCGGGGGAGAGGGGGGCCGGCTGTGCCCGGGGGAGAGGGGGGGCGGCTGTGCCCGTGGGAGGGGGTCCAGGCTGTGCCCGGGGGAGGGGTGCCCGTCTGTGCCCGGGGAGGGGGTCCAGGCTGTGCCCGTGGGAGGAGGTCCAGGCTGTGCCCGTGGGAGGAGGTCCAGGCTGTGCCCGTGGGAGGAGGTCCAGGCTGTGCCCGTGGGAGGGGGTCCAGGCTGTGCCTGCGGAGGGGGTCCAGGCTGTGACTCGCGCTGACGAGGTTTTGTGCCGTTTTCTTGTGCGGTGACTCGCGCTGACGAGGTTTTGTGCCGTTTTCTTGTGCGGTGACTCACGCTGACGAGGTTTTGTGCCGTTTTCTTGTGCGGTGACTCGCGCTGACGAGGTTTGGTGCTGTTTTCTTGTGCGGTGACTCGCGCTGACGAGGTTTTGTGCCGTTTCTTGTGCGGTGACTCGCGCTGACGAGGTTTTGTGCCGTTTTCTTGTGCGGTGACTCGCGCTGACGAGGTTTTGTGCCGTTTTCTTGTGCTGTGACTCGTGCTGACGAGGTTTTGTGCCGTTTTCTTGTGCTGTGACTCGTGCTGACGAGGTTTTGTGCTGTTTTCTTGTGCGGTGACTCGCGCTGACGAGGTTTGGTGCTGTTTTCTTGTGCGGTGACTCGGGCTGACGAGGTTTTGTGCCGTTTTCTTGTGCGGTGACTTGCGCTGACGAGGTTTGGTGCCGTTTTCTTGTGCGGTGACTCGCGCTGACGAGGTTTTGTGCCGTTTTCTTGTGCGGTGACTTGCGCTGACGAGGTTTGGTGCTGTTTTCTTGTGCGGTGACTCGCGCTGACGAGGTTTTATGCCGTTTTCTTGTGCGGTGACTCGTGCTAACGAGGTTTTGTGCCGTTTTCTTGTGCGGTGACTCGCGCTGACGAGGTTTTGTGCTGTTTTCTTGTCCTTTGACCCGCGCTGACGAGGTTTTGTGCCGTTTTCTTGTCCTTTGACCCGCGCTGACGAGGTTTTGTGCTGTTTTCTTGTGCGGTGACTCGCGCTGACGAGGTTTTGTGCCGTTTTCTTGTGCGGTGACTCGGGCTGACGAGGTTTTGTGCCGTTTTCTTGTGGGGTGACTCGCGCTGACGAGGTTTTGTGCTGTTTTCTTGTGCGGTGACTCGCGCTGACGAGGTTTGGTGCCGTTTTCTTGTGCGGTGACTCGCGCTGACGAGGTTTTGTGCTGTTTTCTTGTGCGGTGACTTGCGCTGACGAGGTTTTGTGCCGTTTTCTTGTGCTGTGACTCGCGCTGACGAGGTTTTGTGCCGTTTTCTTGTGCGGTGACTCGCGCTGACGAGGTTTTGTGCTGTTTTCTTGTGCGGTGACTTGCGCTGACGAGGTTTTGTGCTGTTTTCTTGTGCGGTGACTCGCGCTGACGAGGTTTTGTGCTGTTTTCTTGTGCGGTGACTCGCGCTGATGAGGTTTTGTGCCGTTTTCTTGTGCGGTGACTCGCGCTGACGAGGTTTTGTGCTGTTTTCTTGTGCGGTGACTCGTGCTGACGGAGGTTTTGTGCCGTTTTCTTGTGCGGTGACTCGGGCTGATGAGGTTTTGTGCCGTTTTCTTGTGCGGTGACTCGCGCTGACGAGGTTTTATGCTGTTTTCTTGTGCGGTGACTCGCGCTGACGAGGTTTTATGCTGTTTTCTTGTGCGGTGACTCGGGCTGACGAGGTTTTGTGCCGTTTTCTTGTGGGGTGACTCGCGCTGATGAGGTTTTGTGCCGTTTTCTTGTGCGGTGACTCGCGCTGACGAGGTTTTATGCTGTTTTCTTGTGCGGTGACTCGCGCTGACGAGGTTTTGTGCCGTTTTCTTGTGCGGTGACTCGCGCTGACGAGGTTTGGTGCCGTTTTCTTGTGCGGTGACTCGTGCTGACGAGGTTTTGTGCTGTTTTCTTGTGCGGTGACTCGTGCTGACGAGGTTTTGTGCCGTTTTCTTGTGCGGTGACTCGCGCTGACGAGGTTTTGTGCCGTTTTCTTGTGCGGTGACTCGCGCTGACGAGGTTTGGTGCCGTTTTCTTGTGCGGTGACTCGCGCTGACGAGGTTTTGTGCCGTTTTCTTGTGCGGTGACTCGCCCTGACGAGGTTTTGTGCCGTTTTCTTGTGCGGTGACTCGCGCTGACGAGGTTTTGTGCTGTTTTCTTGTGCGGTGACTCGCCCTGACGAGGTTTTGTGCCGTTTTCTTGTGCGGTGACTCGCGCTGATGAGGTTTTGTGCTGTTTTCTTGTGCGGTGACTCGCGCTGACGAGGTTTTGTGCTGTTTTCTTGTGCGGTGACTCGCGCTGACGAGGTTTTGTGCCGTTTTCTTGTGCTGTGACTCGCCCTGACGAGGTTTTGTGCCGTTTTCTTGTGCGGTGACTCGCGCTGACGAGGTTTTGTGCTGTTTTCTTGTGCGGTGACTCGCCCTGACGAGGTTTTGTGCCGTTTTCTTGTGCGGTGACTCGTGCTGACGAGGTTTTGTGCCTGTTTTCTTGTGCGGTGACTCGCGCTGACGAGGTTTTGTGCCGTTTTCTTGTGCGGTGACTCGCACTGACGAGGTTTGTGCTGTTTTCTTGTGCGGTGACTCGCGGTGACGAGGTTTTGTGCTGTTTTCTTGTGTGGTGACTCGCGCTGATGAGGTTTTGTGCCGTTTTCTTGTGCGGTGACTCGCGCTGACGAGGTTTTGTGCCGTTTTCTTGTGCGGTGACTCGCGCTGACGAGGTTTTTGTGCCGTTTTCTTGTGCGGTGACTCGCGCTGACGAGGTTTGGTGCTGTTTTCTTGTGCGGTGACTCGCGCTGACGAGGTTTTGTGCCGTTTTCTTGTGCGGTGACTCGCGCTGACGAGGTTTTGTGCTGTTTTCTTGTGCGGTGACTCTTGCTGACGAGGTTTTGTGCTGTTTTCTTGTGCGGTGACTCGCGCTGACGAGGTTTTGTGCTGTTTTCTTGTGCGGTGACTCGCCCTGACGAGGTTTTGTGCTGTTTTCTTGTGCTGTGACTCGCGCTGACGAGGTTTTGTGCTGTTTTCTTGTGCGGTGACTCGCGCTGACGAGGTTTTGTGCTGTTTTCTTGTGCGGTGACTCGCCCTGACGAGGTTTTGTGTCGTTTTCTTGTGGGGTGACTCGCGCTGACGAGGTTTTGTGTCGTTTTCTTGTGCGGTGACTCGCGCTGACGAGGTTTTGTGCTGTTTTCTTGTGCGGTGACTCGCGCTGACGAGGTTTTATGCCGTTTTCTTGTGCGGTGACTTGCGCTGACGAGGTTTTGTGCTGTTTTCTTGTGCTGTGACTCGCCCTGACGAGGTTTTGTGCTGTTTTCTTGTGCGGTGACTCGCGCTGACGAGGTTTTGTGCCGTTTTCTTGTGGGGTGACTCGCGCTGACGAGGTTTGGTGCCGTTTTCTTGTGCGGTGACTCGCGCTGACGAGGTTTTATGCTGTTTTCTTGTGCGGTGACTTGCGCTGACGAGGTTTTATGCTGTTTTCTTGTGCGGTGACTCGCCCTTGTCACGGTAGGCTGTGACGTATACTTGATATGCTGTGACGTATGCTTGAGATGTGTCACTATATGGGGTTTGTATTGTGTTACATGTGTATGTGTATATAATCATGTGTGTAACATGGACTTCTGGAGGTTTGTAGTCCTGGAATGTTCTCTCCTGCAGAGGTCTCAGTGACCCCACAGCTCCAGTGGGGGTTGCTGTACTAGGGTAATAAATTCCCACCACCCCCTACTAGGTGATAAGCAGATAGCAGAGGAGGTGGGGGTGGATTTGGGTGTGGGGATGTTGTTTTGAAACTGTTTTTGAGAGGGAGTTGTTGATGAACCTTTGTCTGGAGAGCAAGCTGCGGCGCTCTACCTGAGGACATGGCTGATATGTAACTTGTGATTATACTGGAATAAAACCTGAAGAAATATCGCTCAGTGCTTGTCTTCTCTGATCACGAGGGCCTTTCGTGACAGCCCTGACGAGGTTTTGTGCCGTTTTCTTGTGCGGTGACTCGCGCTGACGAGGTTTGGTGCTGTTTTCTTGTGTGGTGACTCGCGCTGACGAGGTTTTGTGCCGTTTTCTTGTGTGGTGACTCGCGCTGACGAGGTTTTGTGCCGTTTTCTTGTGCGGTGACTCGCACTGACGAGGTTTTGTGCTGTTTTCTTGTGGGGTGACTCGCCCTGACGAGGTTTGGTGCCGTTTTCTTGTGCGGTGACTCGCGCTGACGAGGTTTTGTGCCGTTTTCTTGTGGGGTGACTCGCGCTGACGAGGTTTGGTGCCGTTTTCTTGTGGGGTGACTCGCGCTGACGAGGTTTTGTGCTGTTTTCTTGTGCGGTGACTTGCGCTGACGAGGTTTTGTGCTGTTTTCTTGTGCGGTGACTTGCGCTGACGAGGTTTGGTGCCGTTTTCTTGTGGGGTGACTCGCGCTGACGAGGTTTTGTGCCGTTTTCTTGTGCGGTGACTCGCGCTGACGAGGTTTTGTGCTGTTTTCTTGTGCGGTGACTCGCCCTGATGAGGTTTTGTGCTGTTTTCTTGTGCGGTGACTCGCGCTGACGAGGTTTTGTGCCGTTTTCTTGTGCGGTGACTCGCGCTGACGAGGTTTTGTGCTGTTTTCTTGTGCGGTGACTTGCGCTGACGAGGTTTTGTGCCGTTTTCTTGTGCGGTGACTTGCGCTGACGAGGTTTTGTGCTGTTTTCTTGTGCGGTGACTCGCGCTGACGAGGTTTTGTGCCGTCATGTGCAGTGACTCGCGCTGACGAGGTTTTGTGCTGTTTTCTTGTGCGGTGACTCGCGCTGACGAGGTTTTGTGCTGTTTTCTTGTGCGGTGACTCGCGCTGACGAGGTTTTGTGCTGTTTTCTTGTGCGGTGACTTGCGCTGACGAGGTTTTGTGCTGTTTTCTTGTGCGGTGACTCGCGCTGACGAGGTTTTGTGCTGTTTTCTTGTGCGGTGACTTGCCCTGACGAGGTTTTGTGCCGTTTTCTTGTGCGGTGACTCGCGCTGACGAGGTTTTGTGCCGTTTTCTTGTGCGGTGACTCGCCCTGACGAGGTTTTGTGCTGTTTTCTTGTGCGGTGACTTGCGCTGACGAGGTTTTGTGCCGTTTTCTTGTGCGGTGACTCGCGCTGACGAGGTTTTGTGCCGTTTTCTTGTGCGGTGACTCGCGCTGACGAGGTTTTGTGCTGTTTTCTTGTGCTGTGACTCGCCCTGACGAGGTTTTGTGCTGTTTTCTTGTGCGGTGACTCGCGCTGACGAGGTTTTGTGCCGTTTTCTTGTGCGGTGACTCGCGCTGACGAGGTTTTGTGCTGTTTTCTTGTGCTGTGACTCGCGCTGACGAGGTTTTATGCTGTTTTCTTGTGCGGTGACTCGCCCTGACGAGGTTTGGTGCCGTTTTCTTGTGCGGTGACTCGTGCTGACGAGGTTTTGTGCCGTTTTCTTGTGGGGTGACTCGCCCTGACGAGGTTTTGTGCTGTTTTCTTGTGCGGTGACTCGCCCTGACGAGGTTTTGTGCTGTTTTCTTGTGGGGTGACTCGCGCTGACGAAATTTTGTGCCGTTTTCTTGTGCGGTGACTCGCCCTGACGAGGTTTTGTGCCGTTTTCTTGTGCTGTGACTCGCGCTGACGAGGTTTTGTGCCGTTTTCTTGTGCGGTGACTTGCGCTGACGAGGTTTTGTGCTGTTTTCTTGTGCGGTGACTCGCGCTGACGAGGTTTTATGCTGTTTTCTTGTGCGGTGACTTGCGCTGACGAGGTTTTATGCTGTTTTCTTGTGCGGTGACTCGCCCTTGTCACGGTAGGCTGTGACGTATACTTGATATGCTGTGACGTATGCTTGAGATGTGTCACTATATGGGGTTTGTATTGTGTTACATGTGTATGTGTATATAATCATGTGTGTAACATGGACTTCTGGAGGTTTGTAGTCCTGGAATGTTCTCTCCTGCAGAGGTCTCAGTGACCCCACAGCTCCAGTGGGGGCTGCTGTACTGGGGTAATAAATTCCCACCACCCCCTAGTAGGTGATAAGCAGATAGCAGAGGAGGTGGGGGTGGATTTGGGTGTGGGGATGTTGTTTTGAAACTGTTTTTGAGAGGGAGTTGTTGATGAACCTTTGTCTGGAGAGCAAGCTGCGGCGCTCTACCTGAGGACATGGCTGATATGTAACTTGTGATTATACTGGAATAAAACCTGAAGAAATATCGCTCAGTGCTTGTCTTCTCTGATCACGAGGGCCTTTCGTGACAGCCCTGACGAGGTTTTGTGCCGTTTTCTTGTGCGGTGACTCGCGCTGACGAGGTTTGGTGCTGTTTTCTTGTGTGGTGACTCGCGCTGACGAGGTTTTGTGCCGTTTTCTTGTGTGGTGACTCGCGCTGACGAGGTTTTGTGCCGTTTTCTTGTGTGGTGACTCGCGCTGACGAGGTTTTGTGCCGTTTTCTTGTGCGGTGACTCGCACTGACGAGGTTTTGTGCTGTTTTCTTGTGGGGTGACTCGCCCTGACGAGGTTTGGTGCCGTTTTCTTGTGCGGTGACTCGCGCTGACGAGGTTTTGTGCCGTTTTCTTGTGGGGTGACTCGCGCTGACGAGGTTTGGTGCCGTTTTCTTGTGGGGTGACTCGCGCTGACGAGGTTTTGTGCTGTTTTCTTGTGCGGTGACTTGCGCTGACGAGGTTTTGTGCTGTTTTCTTGTGCGGTGACTTGCGCTGACGAGGTTTGGTGCCGTTTTCTTGTGGGGTGACTCGCGCTGACGAGGTTTTGTGCCGTTTTCTTGTGCGGTGACTCGCGCTGACGAGGTTTTGTGCTGTTTTCTTGTGCGGTGACTCGCCCTGATGAGGTTTTGTGCTGTTTTCTTGTGCGGTGACTCGCGCTGACGAGGTTTTGTGCCGTTTTCTTGTGCGGTGACTCGCGCTGACGAGGTTTTGTGCTGTTTTCTTGTGCGGTGACTTGCGCTGACGAGGTTTTGTGCCGTTTTCTTGTGCGGTGACTTGCGCTGACGAGGTTTTGTGCTGTTTTCTTGTGCGGTGACTCGCGCTGACGAGGTTTTGTGCCGTTTTCTTGTGGGGTGACTCGCGCTGACGAGGTTTTGTGCCGTTTTCTTGTGCGGTGACTAGCGCTGATGAGGTTTGGTGCTGTTTTCTTGTGCGGTGACTCGCGCTGACGAGGTTTTGTGCTGTTTTCTTGTGCGGTGACTTGCGCTGACGAGGTTTTGTGCTGTTTTCTTGTGCGGTGACTCGCGCTGACGAGGTTTTGTGCCGTTTTCTTGTGTGGTGACTCGCCCTGACGAGGTTTTGTGCTGTTTTCTTGTGCGGTGACTCGCGCTGACGAGGTTTTGTGCCGTTTTCTTGTGTGGTGACTCGCCCTGACGAGGTTTTGTGCTGTTTTCTTGTGCGGTGACTTGCGCTGACGAGGTTTTGTGCCGTTTTCTTGTGCGGTGACTCGCGCTGACGAGGTTTTGTGCCGTTTTCTTGTGCGGTGACTCGCGCTGACGAGGTTTTGTGCTGTTTTCTTGTGCTGTGACTCGCCCTGACGAGGTTTTGTGCTGTTTTCTTGTGCGGTGACTCGCGCTGACGAGGTTTTGTGCCGTTTTCTTGTGCGGTGACTCGCGCTGACGAGGTTTTGTGCTGTTTTCTTGTGCTGTGACTCGCGCTGACGAGGTTTTATGCTGTTTTCTTGTGCGGTGACTCGCCCTGACGAGGTTTTGTGCCGTTTTCTTGTGCGGTGACTCGTGCTGACGAGGTTTTGTGCCGTTTTCTTGTGGGGTGACTCGCCCTGACGAGGTTTTGTGCTGTTTTCTTGTGCGGTGACTCGCCCTGACGAGGTTTTGTGCTGTTTTCTTGTGGGGTGACTCGCGCTGACGAAATTTTGTGCCGTTTTCTTGTGCGGTGACTCGCCCTGACGAGGTTTTGTGCCGTTTTCTTGTGCTGTGACTCGCGCTGACGAGGTTTTGTGCCGTTTTCTTGTGCGGTGACTCGCGCTGACGAGGTTTTGTGCTGTTTTCTTGTGCGGTGACTCGCGCTGACGAGGTTTGGTGCCGTTTTCTTGTGCGGTGACTCGCGCTGACGAGGTTTTGTGCCGTTTTCTTGTGGGGTGACTCGCGCTGACGAGGTTTTGTGCTGTTTTCTTGTGCGGTGACTCGCGCTGACGAGGTTTTATGCTGTTTTCTTGTGCGGTGACTCGCGCTGACGAGGTTTTGTGCCGTTTTCTTGTGCTGTGACTCGCGCTGACGAGGTTTTGTGCTGTTTTCTTGTGGGGTGACTCGCGCTGACGAGGTTTTGTGCCGTTTTCTTGTGCGGTGACTCGCGCTGACGAGGTTTTGTGCTGTTTTCTTGTGGGGTGACTCGTGCTGACGAGGTTTTGTGCTGTTTTCTTGTGCGGTGACTCGTGCTGACGAGGTTTTGTGCTGTTTTCTTGTGCGGTGACTCGCGCTGACGAGGTTTTGTGCCGTTTTCTTGTGGGGTGACTCGCGCTGACGAGGTTTTGTGCCGTTTTCTTGTGCGGTGACTAGCGCTGATGAGGTTTGGTGCTGTTTTCTTGTGCGGTGACTCGCGCTGACTAGGTTTTGTGCTGTTTTCTTGTGGGGTGACTCGCCCTGACGAGGTTTTGTGCCGTTTTCTTGTGCGGTGACTCGCCCTGACGAGGTTTTGTGCCGTTTTCTTGTGCGGTGACTCGCCCTGACGAGGTTTTGTGCTGTTTTCTTGTGGGGTGACTCGGGCTGACGAGGTTTTGTGCTGTTTTCTTGTGCTGTGACTCGCGCTGACGAGGTTTTGTGCTGTTTTCTTGTGCGGTGACTTGCGCTGACGAGGTTTTGTGCCGTTTTCTTGTGCGGTGACTCGCCCTGACGAGGTTTTGTGCCGTTTTCTTGTGCGGTGACTCGCGCTGATGAGGTTTTGTGCTGTTTTCTTGTGCGATGACTCGCGCTGACGAGGTTTTGTGCTGTTTTCTTGTAGGGTGACTCGCGCTGACGAGGTTTTGTGCCGTTTTCTTGTGCGGTGACTCGCCCTGACGAGGTTTTGTGCTGTTTTCTTGTGGGGTGACTCGCGCTGACGAGGTTTTGTGCCGTTTTCTTGTGCGGTGACTCGCCCTGACGAGGTTTTGTGCCGTTTTCTTGTGCGGTGACTCGCGCTGACGAGGTTTTGTGCCGTTTTCTTGTGCGGTGACTCGCGCTGACGAGGTTTTGTGCCGTTTTCTTGTGCGGTGACTCGCGCTGACGAGGTTTTGTGCCGTTTTCTTGTGCGGTGACTCGCGCTGACGAGGTTTGGTGCTGTTTTCTTGTGCGGTGACTCGCGCTGACGAGGTTTTGTGCTGTTTTCTTGTGCGGTGACTCGCGCTGACGAGGTTTGGTGCCGTTTTCTTGTGCTGTGACTCGCGCTGATGAGGTTTTGTGCTGTTTTCTTGTGCGGTGACTCGCGCTGACGAGGTTTTGTGTTGTTTTCTTGTGTGGTGACTCGCCCTGGCGAGGTTTTGTGCTGTTTTCTTGTGCGGTGACTCGCGCTGACGAGGTTTTGTGCTGTTTTCTTGTGCGGTGACTCGCCCTGACGAGGTTTTGTGCCGTTTTCTTGTGGGGTGACTCGCCCTGACGAGGTTTTGTGCCGTTTTCTTGTGCGTTGACTCGTGCTGACGAGGTTTGGTGCTGTTTTCTTGTGCGGTGACTCGCGCTGACGAGGTTTTGTGCTGTTTTCTTGTGCCGTGACTCGCGCTGACGAGGTTTTGTGCCGTTTTCTTGTGCCGTGACTCGCGCTGACGAGGTTTTGTGCTGTTTTCTTGTGCGGTGACTCAGGCTGACGAGGTTTGGTGCTGTTTTCTTGTGCGGTGACTCGTGCTGACGAGGTTTTGTGCCGTTTTCTTGTGCGGTGACTCGCGCTGACGAGGTTTTGTGCTGTTTTCTTGTGCGGTGACTCGCGCTGATGAGGTTTTGTGCCGTTTTCTTGTGCGGTGACTCGCGCTGACGAGGTTTTGTGCTGTTTTCTTGTGTGGTGACTCGCGCTGACGAGGTTTTGTGCTGTTTTCTTGTGCGGTGACTCGCGCTGACGAGGTTTTGTGCTGTTTTCTTGTGCGGTGACTCGCGCTGACGAGGTTTTGTGCTGTTTTCTTGTGCGTTGACTCGTGCTGACGAGGTTTGGTGCTGTTTTCTTGTGCGGTGACTCGCGCTGACGAGGTTTTGTGCTGTTTTCTTGTGCCGTGACTCGCGCTGACGAGGTTTTGTGCCGTTTTCTTGTGCGGTGACTCGCGCTGACGAGGTTTTGTGCCGTTTTCTTGTGCGGTGACTCGCGCTGACGAGGTTTTGTGCCGTTTTCTTGTGCGGTGACTCGCGCTGACGAGGTTTTGTGCCGTTTTCTTGTGCGGTGACTCGCCCTGACGAGGTTTTGTGCCGTTTTCTTGTGCGGTGACTCGCGCTGACGAGGTTTTGTGCCGTTTTCTTGTGCGGTGACTCTCGCTGACGAGGTTTTGTGTCGTTTTCTTGTGCGGTGACTCTCGCTGACGAGGTTTTGTGTCGTTTTCTTGTGCGGTGACTCGCGCTGACGAGGTTTTGTGCTGTTTTCTTGTGCGGTGACTCGCGCTGACGAGGTTTTATGCTGTTTTCTTGTGCGGTGACTCTCGCTGACGAGGTTTTGTGCTGTTTTCTTGTGCGGTGACTCGCGCTGATGAGGTTTTGTGCTGTTTTCTTGTGCGGTGACTCGCCCTGACGAGGTTTTGTGCCGTTTTCTTGTGTGGTGACTCGCCCTGACGAGGTTTTATGCTGTTTTCTTGTGCGGTGACTCGCGCTGACGAGGTTTTGTGCTGTTTTCTTGTGCGGTGACTCGCGCTGACGAGGTTTTGTGCCGTTTTCTTGTGCGGTGACTCGCGCTGACGAGGTTTTGTAGCGTTTTCTTGTGCGGTGACTCGCCCTGACGAGGTTTTGTGCCGTTTTCTTGTGCGGTGACTCGCCCTGACGAGGTTTTGTGCTGTTTTCTTGTGCTGTGACTCGCGCTGACGAGGTTTTGTGCCGTTTTCTTGTGCGGTGACTCGGGCTGACGAGGTTTTGTGCCGTTTTCTTGTGCGATGACTCGCGCTGACGAGGTTTGGTGCTGTTTTCTTGTGCGGTGACTCGCGCTGACGAGGTTTGGTGCTGTTTTCTTGTGCGGTGACTCGCGCTGACGAGGTTTTGTGCTGTTTTCTTGTGCGGTGACTCGGTCTGACGAGGTTTTGTGCCGTTTTCTTGTGCGGTGACTCGCGCTGACGAGGTTTTGTAGCGTTTTCTTGTGCGGTGACTCGCCCTGACGAGGTTTTGTGCCGTTTTCTTGTGCGGTGACTCGCCCTGACGAGGTTTTGTGCCGTTTTCTTGTGCGGTGACTCGCGCTGACGAGGTTTTGTGCCGTTTTCTTGTGCGGTGACTCGCGCTGACGAGGTTTTCTGCTGTTTTCTTGTGGGGTGACTCGCGCTGACGAGGTTTTGTGCTGTTTTCTTGTGCGGTGACTTGCGCTGACGAGGTTTTGTGCTGTTTTCTTGTGCGGTGACTCGCGCTGACGAGGATTTGTGCTGTTTTCTTGTGCGGTGACTCGCGCTGACGAGGTTTGGTGCTGTTTTCTTGTGCCGTGACTCGCGCTGACGAGGTTTTGTGCCGTTTTCTTGTGCGGTGACTCGCGCTGACGAGGTTTTGTGCTGTTTTCTTGTGCGGTGACTCGTGCTGACGAGGTTTTCTGCTGTTTTCTTGTGGGGTGACTCGCGCTGATGAGGTTTGGTGCTGTTTTCTTGTGCGGTGACTCGCGCTGACGAGGTTTTGTGCCGTTTTCTTGTGCGGTGACTCGCGCTGACGAGGTTTTGTGCCGTTTTCTTGTGCGGTGACTCGCGCTGACGAGGTTTTGTGCCGTTTTCTTGTGCGGTGACTCGCGCTGACGAGGTTTTGTGCCGTTTTCTTGTGCGGTGACTCGCCCTGACGAGGTTTGGTGCCGTTTTCTTGTGCCGTGACTCGCGCTGACGAGGTTTTGTGCCGTTTTCTTGTGCGGTGACTCGCGCTGACGAGGTTTGGTGCTGTTTTCTTGTGCCGTGACTCTTGCTGACGAGGTTTGGTGCCGTTTTCTTGTGCGGTGACTCGCCCTGACGAGGTTTGGTGCCGTTTTCTTGTGCGGTGACTCGCGCTGATGAGGTTTTGTGCTGTTTTCTTGTGCGGTGACTCGCGCTGACGAGGTTTTGTGCCGTTTTCTTGTGGGGTGACTCGCGCTGACGAGGTTTTGTGCTGTTTTCTTGTGGGGTGACTCGCGCTGACGAGGTTTGGTGCTGTTTTCTTGTGCGGTGACTCGCACTGACGAGGTTTTTTGCTGTTTTCTTGTGGGGTGACTCGCCCTGATGAGGTTTTGTGCTGTTTTCTTGTGCGGTGACTCGCGCTGACGAGGTTTAGTGCTGTTTTCTTGTGCGGTGACTTGCGCTGACGAGGTTTTGTGCTGTTTTCTTGTGGGTTGACTCGCGCTGACGAGGTTTTGTGCCGTTTTCTTGTGCGGTGACTCGCCCTGACGAGGTTTTGTGCCGTTTTCTTGTGCGGTGACTCGCGCTGACGAGGTTTTGTGCCGTTTTCTTGTGCGGTGACTCGCCCTGACGAGGTTTGGTGCCGTTTTCTTGTGCCGTGACTCGCGCTGACGAGGTTTTGTGCCGTTTTCTTGTGCGGTGACTCGCGCTGACGAGGTTTGGTGCTGTTTTCTTGTGCCGTGACTCTTGCTGACGAGGTTTGGTGCCGTTTTCTTGTGCGGTGACTCGCCCTGACGAGGTTTGGTGCCGTTTTCTTGTGCGGTGACTCGCGCTGATGAGGTTTTGTGCTGTTTTCTTGTGCGGTGACTCGCGCTGACGAGGTTTTGTGCCGTTTTCTTGTGGGGTGACTCGCGCTGACGAGGTTTTGTGCTGTTTTCTTGTGGGGTGACTCGCGCTGACAAGGTTTTGTGCTGTTTTCTTGTGCGGTGACTCGCGCTGACGAGGTTTTTTGCTGTTTTCTTGTGGGGTGACTCGCCCTGATGAGGTTTTGTGCTGTTTTCTTGTGCGGTGACTCGCGCTGACGAGGTTTGGTGCTGTTTTCTTGTGCGGTGACTCGCGCTGACGAGGTTTTTTGCTGTTTTCTTGTGGGGTGACTCGCCCTGATGAGGTTTTGTGCTGTTTTCTTGTGCGGTGACTCGCGCTGACGAGGTTTAGTGCTGTTTTCTTGTGCGGTGACTTGCGCTGACGAGGTTTTGTGCTGTTTTCTTGTGGGGTGACTCGCCCTGACGAGGTTTTGTGCCGTTTTCTTGTGCGGTGACTTGCGCTGACGAGGTTTTGTGCCGTTTTCTTGTGCGGTGACTCGCGCTGACGAGGTTTTGTGCTGTTTTCTTGTGCGGTGACTCGCCCTGACGAGGTTTTGTGCTGTTTTCTTGTGCGGTGACTCGCGCTGACGAGGTTTTGTGCCGTTTTCTTGTGCGGTGACTCGCGCTGACGAGTTTTGTGCCGTTTTCTTGTGCGGTGACTCGCGCTGATGAGGTTTTGTGCTGTTTTCTTGTGCGGTGACTCGCGCTGACGAGGTTTTGTGCCGTTTTCTTGTGCGGTGACTCGCGCTGACGAGGTTTTGTGCTGTTTTCTTGTGCTGTGACTCGCGCTGACGAGGTTTTGTGCTGTTTTCTTGTGCGGTGACTTGCGCTGACGAGGTTTTGTGCTGTTTTCTTGTGGGGTGACTCGCGCTGACGAGGTTTTGTGCCGTTTTCTTGTGCTGTGACTCGCGCTGACGAGGTTTTGTGCCGTTTTCTTGTGCGGTGACTTGCGCTGACGAGGTTTTATGCTGTTTTCTTGTGCGGTGACTCGCCCTGACGAGGTTTTGTGCCGTTTTCTTGTGCTGTGACTCGCACTGACGAGGTTTTGTGCTGTTTTCTTGTGCGGTGACTCGCGCTGACGAGGTTTTGCGCCGTTTTCTTGTGCGGTGACTCGCGCTGACGAGGTTTGGTGCCGTTTTCTTGTGCGGTGACTCGCGCTGACGAGGTTTTATGCCGTTTTCTTGTGCGGTGACTCGCGCTGACGAGGTTTTGTGCTGTTTTCTTGTGCGGTGACTCGCGCTGACGAGGTTTTGTGCTGTTTTCTTGTGCGGTGATTTGCGCTGGCGAGGTTTAGTGCTGTTTTCTTGTGCGGTGACTCGCCCTGACGAGGTTTTGTGCCGTTTTCTTGTGCGGTGACTCGCCCTGACGAGGTTTTGTGCCGTTTTCTTGTGGGGTGACTCGCCCTGACGAGGTTTTGTGCTGTTTTCTTGTGCGGTGACTCGCGGTGACGAGGTTTTGTGCTGTTTTCTTGTGCGGTGACTCGCGCTGATGAGGTTTTGTGCCGTTTTCTTGTGCGGTGACTCGCGCTGACGAGGTTTTGTGCCGTTTTCTTGTGGGGTGACTCGCCCTGACGAGGTTTTGTGCCGTTTTCTTGTGCGGTGACTCGCGCTGACGAGGTTTGGTGCTGTTTTCTTGTGCGGTGACTCGCGCTGACGAGGTTTTGTGCCGTTTTCTTGTGCGGTGACTCGCGCTGACGAGGTTTTGTGCCGTTTTCTTGTGCGGTGACTCGCGCTGACGAGGTTTTGTGCTGTTTTCTTGTGCTGTGACTCGTCCTGACGAGGTTTTGTGCTGTTTTCTTGTGCGGTGACTTGCGCTGACGAGGTTTTGTGCTGTTTTCTTGTGCGGTGACTTGCGCTGACGAGGTTTTGTGCCGTTTTCTTGTGCGGTGACTCGCCCTGACGAGGTTTTGTGCCGTTTTCTTGTGCGGTGACTCGGGCTGATGAGGTTTTGTGCCGTTTTCTTGTGCGGTGACTCGCGCTGATGAGGTTTTGTGCCGTTTTCTTGTGCGGTGACTCGCGCTGACGAGGTTTTGTGCTGTTTTCTTGTGGGGTGACTCGCGCTGACGAGGTTTTGTGCTGTTTTCTTGTGCGGTGACTCGCGCTGACGAGGTTTTGTGCTGTTTTCTTGTGCGGTGACTCTTGCTGATGAGGTTTTGTGCCGTTTTCTTGTGCGGTGACTCGCGCTGACGAGGTTTGGTGCTGTTTTCTTGTGCGGTGACTCGCCCTGACGAGGTTTTGTGCTGTTTTCTTGTGCGGTGACTCGCCCTGACGAGGTTTTGTGCTGTTTTCTTGTGCGGTGACTTGCGCTGACGAGGTTTTGTGCCGTTTTCTTGTGGGGTGACTCGCGCTGACGAGGTTTTGTGCCGTTTTCTTGTGCGGTGACTCGCGCTGACGAGGTTTTATGCTGTTTTCTTGTGCGGTGACTTGCGCTGACGAGGTTTTGTGCCGTTTTCTTGTGCGGTGACTCGCGCTGACGAGGTTTTGTGCTGTTTTCTTGTGCGGTGACTCGCGCTGACGAGGTTTTGTGCTGTTTTCTTGTGCGGTGACTCGCGCTGACGAGGTTTTGTGCCGTTTTCTTGTGCGGTGACTCACGCTGACGAGGTTTTGTGCTGTTTTCTTGTGCGGTGACTCGCGCTGACGAGGTTTTGTGCCGTTTTCTTGTGCGGTGACTCGCGCTGACGAGGTTTGGTGCCGTTTTCTGGTGCGGTGACTCGCGCTGACGAGGTTTGGTGCCGTTTTCTTGTGCGGTGACTCGCGCTGACGAGGTTTTGTGCTGTTTTCTTGTGCGGTGACTTGCGCTGACGAGGTTTTGTGCTGTTTTCTTGTGCGGTGACTCGCGCTGACGAGGTTTGGTGCTGTTTTCTTGTGCTGTGACTCGGAGTGACGAGGTTTTGTGCTGTTTTCTTGTGCGGTGACTTGCGCTGACGAGGTTTTGTGCTGTTTTCTTGTGCGGTGACTTGCGCTGACGAGGTTTGGTGCCGTTTTCTTGTGGGGTGACTCGCGCTGACGAGGTTTTGTGCCGTTTTCTTGTGCGGTGACTCGCGCTGACGAGGTTTTGTGCTGTTTTCTTGTGCGGTGACTCGCCCTGATGAGGTTTTGTGCTGTTTTCTTGTGCGGTGACTCGCGCTGACGAGGTTTTGTGCCGTTTTCTTGTGCGGTGACTCGCGCTGACGAGGTTTTGTGCTGTTTTCTTGTGCGGTGACTTGCGCTGACGAGGTTTTGTGCCGTTTTCTTGTGCGGTGACTTGCGCTGACGAGGTTTTGTGCTGTTTTCTTGTGCGGTGACTCGCGCTGACGAGGTTTTGTGCTGTCATGTGCAGTGACTCGCGCTGACGAGGTTTTGTGCTGTTTTCTTGTGCGGTGACTCGCGCTGACGAGGTTTTGTGCTGTTTTCTTGTGCGGTGACTCGCGCTGACGAGGTTTTGTGCTGTTTTCTTGTGCGGTGACTTGCGCTGACGAGGTTTTGTGCTGTTTTCTTGTGCGGTGACTCGCGCTGACGAGGTTTTGTGCTGTTTTCTTGTGCGGTGACTTGCCCTGACGAGGTTTTGTGCCGTTTTCTTGTGCGGTGACTCGCGCTGACGAGGTTTTGTGCCGTTTTCTTGTGCGGTGACTCGCCCTGACGAGGTTTTGTGCTGTTTTCTTGTGCGGTGACTTGCGCTGACGAGGTTTTGTGCCGTTTTCTTGTGCGGTGACTCGCGCTGACGAGGTTTTGTGCCGTTTTCTTGTGCGGTGACTCGCGCTGACGAGGTTTTGTGCTGTTTTCTTGTGCTGTGACTCGCCCTGACGAGGTTTTGTGCTGTTTTCTTGTGCGGTGACTCGCGCTGACGAGGTTTTGTGCCGTTTTCTTGTGCGGTGACTCGCGCTGACGAGGTTTTGTGCTGTTTTCTTGTGCTGTGACTCGCGCTGACGAGGTTTTATGCTGTTTTCTTGTGCGGTGACTCGCCCTGACGAGGTTTTGTGCCGTTTTCTTGTGCGGTGACTCGTGCTGACGAGGTTTTGTGCCGTTTTCTTGTGGGGTGACTCGCCCTGACGAGGTTTTGTGCTGTTTTCTTGTGCGGTGACTCGCCCTGACGAGGTTTTGTGCTGTTTTCTTGTGGGGTGACTCGCGCTGACGAAATTTTGTGCCGTTTTCTTGTGCGGTGACTCGCCCTGACGAGGTTTTGTGCCGTTTTCTTGTGCTGTGACTCGCGCTGACGAGGTTTTGTGCCGTTTTCTTGTGCGGTGACTCGCGCTGACGAGGTTTTGTGCTGTTTTCTTGTGCGGTGACTCGCGCTGACGAGGTTTGGTGCCGTTTTCTTGTGCGGTGACTCGCGCTGACGAGGTTTTGTGCCGTTTTCTTGTGGGGTGACTCGCGCTGACGAGGTTTTGTGCTGTTTTCTTGTGCGGTGACTCGCGCTGACGAGGTTTTATGCTGTTTTCTTGTGCGGTGACTCGCGCTGACGAGGTTTTGTGCCGTTTTCTTGTGCTGTGACTCGCGCTGACGAGGTTTTGTGCTGTTTTCTTGTGGGGTGACTCGCGCTGACGAGGTTTTGTGCCGTTTTCTTGTGCGGTGACTCGCGCTGACGAGGTTTTGTGCTGTTTTCTTGTGGGGTGACTCGTGCTGACGAGGTTTTGTGCTGTTTTCTTGTGCGGTGACTCGTGCTGACGAGGTTTTGTGCTGTTTTCTTGTGCGGTGACTCGCGCTGACGAGGTTTTGTGCCGTTTTCTTGTGGGGTGACTCGCGCTGACGAGGTTTTGTGCCGTTTTCTTGTGCGGTGACTAGCGCTGATGAGGTTTGGTGCTGTTTTCTTGTGCGGTGACTCGCGCTGACGAGGTTTTGTGCTGTTTTCTTGTGGGGTGACTCGCCCTGACGAGGTTTTGTGCCGTTTTCTTGTGCGGTGACTCGCCCTGACGAGGTTTTGTGCCGTTTTCTTGTGCGGTGACTCGCCCTGACGAGGTTTTGTGCTGTTTTCTTGTGGGGTGACTCGGGCTGACGAGGTTTTGTGCTGTTTTCTTGTGCTGTGACTCGCGCTGACGAGGTTTTGTGCTGTTTTCTTGTGCGGTGACTTGCGCTGACGAGGTTTTGTGCCGTTTTCTTGTGCGGTGACTCGCCCTGACGAGGTTTTGTGCCGTTTTCTTGTGCGGTGACTCGCGCTGATGAGGTTTTGTGCTGTTTTCTTGTGCGATGACTCGCGCTGACGAGGTTTTGTGCTGTTTTCTTGTAGGGTGACTCGCGCTGACGAGGTTTTGTGCCGTTTTCTTGTGCGGTGACTCGCCCTGACGAGGTTTTGTGCTGTTTTCTTGTGGGGTGACTCGCGCTGACGAGGTTTTGTGCCGTTTTCTTGTGCGGTGACTCGCCCTGACGAGGTTTTGTGCCGTTTTCTTGTGCGGTGACTCGCGCTGACGAGGTTTTGTGCCGTTTTCTTGTGCGGTGACTCGCGCTGACGAGGTTTTGTGCCGTTTTCTTGTGCGGTGACTCGCGCTGACGAGGTTTTGTGCCGTTTTCTTGTGCGGTGACTCGCGCTGACGAGGTTTGGTGCTGTTTTCTTGTGCGGTGACTCGCGCTGACGAGGTTGTGTGCTGTTTTCTTGTGCGGTGACTCGCGCTGACGAGGTTTGGTGCCGTTTTCTTGTGCTGTGACTCGCGCTGATGAGGTTTTGTGCTGTTTTCTTGTGCGGTGACTCGCGCTGACGAGGTTTTGTGTTGTTTTCTTGTGTGGTGACTCGCCCTGGCGAGGTTTTGTGCTGTTTTCTTGTGCGGTGACTCGCCCTGACGAGGTTTTGTGCCGTTTTCTTGTGCGGTGACTCGCGCTGACGAGGTTTTATGCTGTTTTCTTGTGCGTGACTCGCGCTGACGAGGTTTTGTGCTGTTTTCTTGTGCGGTGACTCGCCCTGACGAGGTTTTGTGCCGTTTTCTTGTGCGGTGACTCGCGCTGACGAGGTTTTATGCTGTTTTCTTGTGCGTGACTCGCGCTGACGAGGTTTTGTGCTGTTTTCTTGTGCGGTGACTCGCGCTGACGAGGTTTTGTGCTGTTTTCTTGTGCGGTGACTCGCGCTGATGAGGTTTTGTGCCGTTTTCTTGTGCGGTGACTCGCGCTGACGAGGTTTTGTGCTGTTTTCTTGTGCGGTGACTTGCGCTGACGAGGTTTTGTGCCGTTTTCTTGTGCTGTGACTCGCGCTGACGAGGTTTTGTGCCGTTTTCTTGTGCGGTGACTCGCGCTGACGAGGTTTTGTGCCGTTTTCTTGTGCGGTGACTCGCGCTGACGAGGTTTTGTGCCGTTTTCTTGTGCGGTGACTCGCGCTGACGAGGTTTTGTGCCGTTTTCTTGTGGGGTGACTCGCGCTGACGAGGTTTTGTGCCGTTTTCTTGTGCGGTGACTCGCGCTGACGAGGTTTTGTGCCGTTTTCTTGTGCTGTGACTCGCGCTGACGAGGTTTTGTGCCGTTTTCTTGTGCGGTGACTCGCGCTGACGAGGTTTTGTGCCGTTTTCTTGTGCGGTGACTCGCGCTGACGAGGTTTGGTGCCGTTTTCTTGTGCGGTGACTCGCGCTGACGAGGTTTTGTGCTGTTTTCTTGTGCGGTGACTCGCGCTGACGAGGTTTTGTGCTGTTTTCTTGTGCGGTGACTCGCGCTGACGAGGTTTTGTGCCGTTTTCTTGTGCGGTGACTCGCGCTGACGAGGTTTTGTGCCGTTTTCTTGTGCTGTGACTCGCGCTGACGAGGTTTTGTGCCGTTTTCTTGTGCGGTGACTCGGGCTGACGAGGTTTGGTGCTGTTTTCTTGTGGGGTGACTCGCGCTGACGAGGTTTGGTGCTGTTTTCTTGTGGGGTGACTCGCGCTGACGAGGTTTGGTGCTGTTTTCTTGTGCGGTGACTCGCGCTGACGAGGTTTTGTGCCGTTTTCTTGTGCGGTGACTCGCGCTGACGAGGTTTTGTGCCGTTTTCTTGTGCGGTGACTCGCGCTGACGAGGTTTTGTGCCGTTTTCTTGTGCTGTGACTCGTGCTGACGAGGTTTTGTGCCGTTTTCTTGTGCTGTGACTCGTGCTGACGAGGTTTTGTGCTGTTTTCTTGTGCGGTGACTCGCGCTGACGAGGTTTGGTGCTGTTTTCTTGTGCGGTGACTCGGGCTGACGAGGTTTTGTGCCGTTTTCTTGTGCGGTGACTTGCGCTGACGAGGTTTGGTGCCGTTTTCTTGTGCGGTGACTCGCGCTGACGAGGTTTTGTGCCGTTTTCTTGTGCGGTGACTTGCGCTGACGAGGTTTGGTGCTGTTTTCTTGTGCGGTGACTCGCGCTGACGAGGTTTTATGCCGTTTTCTTGTGCGGTGACTCGTGCTAACGAGGTTTTGTGCCGTTTTCTTGTGCGGTGACTCGCGCTGACGAGGTTTTGTGCTGTTTTCTTGTCCTTTGACCCGCGCTGACGAGGTTTTGTGCCGTTTTCTTGTCCTTTGACCCGCGCTGACGAGGTTTTGTGCTGTTTTCTTGTGCGGTGACTCGCGCTGACGAGGTTTTGTGCCGTTTTCTTGTGCGGTGACTCGGGCTGACGAGGTTTTGTGCCGTTTTCTTGTGGGGTGACTCGCGCTGACGAGGTTTTGTGCTGTTTTCTTGTGCGGTGACTCGCGCTGACGAGGTTTGGTGCCGTTTTCTTGTGCGGTGACTCGCGCTGACGAGGTTTTGTGCTGTTTTCTTGTGCGGTGACTTGCGCTGACGAGGTTTTGTGCCGTTTTCTTGTGCTGTGACTCGCGCTGACGAGGTTTTGTGCCGTTTTCTTGTGCGGTGACTCGCGCTGACGAGGTTTTGTGCTGTTTTCTTGTGCGGTGACTTGCGCTGACGAGGTTTTGTGCTGTTTTCTTGTGCGGTGACTCGCGCTGACGAGGTTTTGTGCTGTTTTCTTGTGCGGTGACTCGCGCTGATGAGGTTTTGTGCCGTTTTCTTGTGCGGTGACTCGCGCTGACGAGGTTTTGTGCTGTTTTCTTGTGCGGTGACTCGTGCTGACGAGGTTTTGTGCCGTTTTCTTGTGCGGTGACTCGGGCTGATGAGGTTTTGTGCCGTTTTCTTGTGCGGTGACTCGCGCTGACGAGGTTTTATGCTGTTTTCTTGTGCGGTGACTCGCGCTGACGAGGTTTTATGCTGTTTTCTTGTGCGGTGACTCGGGCTGACGAGGTTTTGTGCCGTTTTCTTGTGGGGTGACTCGCGCTGATGAGGTTTTGTGCCGTTTTCTTGTGCGGTGACTCGCGCTGACGAGGTTTTATGCTGTTTTCTTGTGCGGTGACTCGCGCTGACGAGGTTTTGTGCCGTTTTCTTGTGCGGTGACTCGCGCTGACGAGGTTTGGTGCCGTTTTCTTGTGCGGTGACTCGTGCTGACGAGGTTTTGTGCTGTTTTCTTGTGCGGTGACTCGTGCTGACGAGGTTTTGTGCCGTTTTCTTGTGCGGTGACTCGCGCTGACGAGGTTTTGTGCCGTTTTCTTGTGCGTGACTCGCGCTGACGAGGTTTTGTGCCGTTTTCTTGTGCGGTGACTCGCGCTGATGAGGTTTTGTGCCGTTTTCTTGTGCGGTGACTCGCCCTGACGAGGTTTTGTGCCGTTTTCTTGTGCGGTGACTCGCGCTGACGAGGTTTTGTGCTGTTTTCTTGTGCGGTGACTCGCCCTGACGAGGTTTTGTGCCGTTTTCTTGTGCGGTGACTCGCGCTGATGAGGTTTTGTGCTGTTTTCTTGTGCGGTGACTCGCGCTGACGAGGTTTTGTGCTGTTTTCTTGTGCGGTGACTCGCGCTGACGAGGTTTTGTGCCGTTTTCTTGTGCTGTGACTCGCCCTGACGAGGTTTTGTGCCGTTTTCTTGTGCGGTGACTCGCGCTGACGAGGTTTTGTGCTGTTTTCTTGTGCGGTGACTCGCCCTGACGAGGTTTTGTGCCGTTTTCTTGTGCGGTGACTCGTGCTGACGAGGTTTTGTGCTGTTTTCTTGTGCGGTGACTCGCGCTGACGAGGTTTTGTGCCGTTTTCTTGTGCGGTGACTCGCACTGACGAGGTTTTGTGCTGTTTTCTTGTGCGGTGACTCGCGGTGACGAGGTTTTGTGCTGTTTTCTTGTGTGGTGACTCGCGCTGATGAGGTTTTGTGCCGTTTTCTTGTGCGGTGACTCGCGCTGACGAGGTTTTGTGCCGTTTTCTTGTGCGGTGACTCGCGCTGACGAGGTTTTGTGCCGTTTTCTTGTGCGGTGACTCGCGCTGACGAGGTTTGGTGCTGTTTTCTTGTGCGGTGACTCGCGCTGACGAGGTTTTGTGCCGTTTTCTTGTGCGGTGACTCGCGCTGACGAGGTTTTGTGCTGTTTTCTTGTGCGGTGACTCTTGCTGACGAGGTTTTGTGCTGTTTTCTTGTGCGGTGACTCGCGCTGACGAGGTTTTGTGCTGTTTTCTTGTGCGGTGACTCGCCCTGACGAGGTTTTGTGCTGTTTTCTTGTGCTGTGACTCGCGCTGACGAGGTTTTGTGCTGTTTTCTTGTGCGGTGACTCGCGCTGACGAGGTTTTGTGCTGTTTTCTTGTGCGGTGACTCGCCCTGACGAGGTTTTGTGTCGTTTTCTTGTGGGGTGACTCGCGCTGACGAGGTTTTGTGTCGTTTTCTTGTGCGGTGACTCGCGCTGACGAGGTTTTGTGCTGTTTTCTTGTGCGGTGACTCGCGCTGACGAGGTTTTATGCCGTTTTCTTGTGCGGTGACTTGCGCTGACGAGGTTTTGTGCTGTTTTCTTGTGCTGTGACTCGCCCTGACGAGGTTTTGTGCTGTTTTCTTGTGCGGTGACTCGCGCTGACGAGGTTTTGTGCCGTTTTCTTGTGGGGTGACTCGCGCTGACGAGGTTTGGTGCCGTTTTCTTGTGCGGTGACTCGCGCTGACGAGGTTTTATGCTGTTTTCTTGTGCGGTGACTTGCGCTGACGAGGTTTTATGCTGTTTTCTTGTGCGGTGACTCGCCCTTGTCACGGTAGGCTGTGACGTATACTTGATATGCTGTGACGTATGCTTGAGATGTGTCACTATATGGGGTTTGTATTGTGTTACATGTGTATGTGTATATAATCATGTGTGTAACATGGACTTCTGGAGGTTTGTAGTCCTGGAATGTTCTCTCCTGCAGAGGTCTCAGTGACCCCACAGCTCCAGTGGGGGTTGCTGTACTAGGGTAATAAATTCCCACCACCCCCTACTAGGTGATAAGCAGATAGCAGAGGAGGTGGGGGTGGATTTGGGTGTGGGGATGTTGTTTTGAAACTGTTTTTGAGAGGGAGTTGTTGATGAACCTTTGTCTGGAGAGCAAGCTGCGGCGCTCTACCTGAGGACATGGCTGATATGTAACTTGTGATTATACTGGAATAAAACCTGAAGAAATATCGCTCAGTGCTTGTCTTCTCTGATCACGAGGGCCTTTCGTGACAGCCCTGACGAGGTTTTGTGCCGTTTTCTTGTGCGGTGACTCGCGCTGACGAGGTTTGGTGCTGTTTTCTTGTGTGGTGACTCGCGCTGACGAGGTTTTGTGCCGTTTTCTTGTGTGGTGACTCGCGCTGACGAGGTTTTGTGCCGTTTTCTTGTGCGGTGACTCGCACTGACGAGGTTTTGTGCTGTTTTCTTGTGGGGTGACTCGCCCTGACGAGGTTTGGTGCCGTTTTCTTGTGCGGTGACTCGCGCTGACGAGGTTTTGTGCCGTTTTCTTGTGGGGTGACTCGCGCTGACGAGGTTTGGTGCCGTTTTCTTGTGGGGTGACTCGCGCTGACGAGGTTTTGTGCTGTTTTCTTGTGCGGTGACTCGCGCTGACGAGGTTTTGTGCCGTTTTCTTGTGGGGTGACTCGCGCTGACGAGGTTTGGTGCCGTTTTCTTGTGCGGTGACTCGCGCTGACGAGGTTTTATGCTGTTTTCTTGTGCGGTGACTTGCGCTGACGAGGTTTTATGCTGTTTTCTTGTGCGGTGACTCGCCCTTGTCACGGTAGGCTGTGACGTATACTTGATATGCTGTGACGTATGCTTGAGATGTGTCACTATATGGGGTTTGTATTGTGTTACATGTGTATGTGTATATAATCATGTGTGTAACATGGACTTCTGGAGGTTTGTAGTCCTGGAATGTTCTCTCCTGCAGAGGTCTCAGTGACCCCACAGCTCCAGTGGGGGTTGCTGTACTAGGGTAATAAATTCCCACCACCCCCTACTAGGTGATAAGCAGATAGCAGAGGAGGTGGGGGTGGATTTGGGTGTGGGGATGTTGTTTTGAAACTGTTTTTGAGAGGGAGTTGTTGATGAACCTTTGTCTGGAGAGCAAGCTGCGGCGCTCTACCTGAGGACATGGCTGATATGTAACTTGTGATTATACTGGAATAAAACCTGAAGAAATATCGCTCAGTGCTTGTCTTCTCTGATCACGAGGGCCTTTCGTGACAGCCCTGACGAGGTTTTGTGCCGTTTTCTTGTGCGGTGACTCGCGCTGACGAGGTTTGGTGCTGTTTTCTTGTGTGGTGACTCGCGCTGACGAGGTTTTGTGCCGTTTTCTTGTGTGGTGACTCGCGCTGACGAGGTTTTGTGCCGTTTTCTTGTGCGGTGACTCGCACTGACGAGGTTTTGTGCTGTTTTCTTGTGGGGTGACTCGCCCTGACGAGGTTTGGTGCCGTTTTCTTGTGCGGTGACTCGCGCTGACGAGGTTTTGTGCCGTTTTCTTGTGGGGTGACTCGCGCTGACGAGGTTTGGTGCCGTTTTCTTGTGGGGTGACTCGCGCTGACGAGGTTTTGTGCTGTTTTCTTGTGCGGTGACTTGCGCTGACGAGGTTTTGTGCTGTTTTCTTGTGCGGTGACTTGCGCTGACGAGGTTTGGTGCCGTTTTCTTGTGGGGTGACTCGCGCTGACGAGGTTTTGTGCCGTTTTCTTGTGCGGTGACTCGCGCTGACGAGGTTTTGTGCTGTTTTCTTGTGCGGTGACTCGCCCTGATGAGGTTTTGTGCTGTTTTCTTGTGCGGTGACTCGCGCTGACGAGGTTTTGTGCCGTTTTCTTGTGCGGTGACTCGCGCTGACGAGGTTTTGTGCTGTTTTCTTGTGCGGTGACTTGCGCTGACGAGGTTTTGTGCCGTTTTCTTGTGCGGTGACTTGCGCTGACGAGGTTTTGTGCTGTTTTCTTGTGCGGTGACTCGCGCTGACGAGGTTTTGTGCCGTCATGTGCAGTGACTCGCGCTGACGAGGTTTTGTGCTGTTTTCTTGTGCGGTGACTCGCGCTGACGAGGTTTTGTGCTGTTTTCTTGTGCGGTGACTCGCGCTGACGAGGTTTTGTGCTGTTTTCTTGTGCGGTGACTTGCGCTGACGAGGTTTTGTGCTGTTTTCTTGTGCGGTGACTCGCGCTGACGAGGTTTTGTGCTGTTTTCTTGTGCGGTGACTTGCCCTGACGAGGTTTTGTGCCGTTTTCTTGTGCGGTGACTCGCGCTGACGAGGTTTTGTGCCGTTTTCTTGTGCGGTGACTCGCCCTGACGAGGTTTTGTGCTGTTTTCTTGTGCGGTGACTTGCGCTGACGAGGTTTTGTGCCGTTTTCTTGTGCGGTGACTCGCGCTGACGAGGTTTTGTGCCGTTTTCTTGTGCGGTGACTCGCGCTGACGAGGTTTTGTGCTGTTTTCTTGTGCTGTGACTCGCCCTGACGAGGTTTTGTGCTGTTTTCTTGTGCGGTGACTCGCGCTGACGAGGTTTTGTGCCGTTTTCTTGTGCGGTGACTCGCGCTGACGAGGTTTTGTGCTGTTTTCTTGTGCTGTGACTCGCGCTGACGAGGTTTTATGCTGTTTTCTTGTGCGGTGACTCGCCCTGACGAGGTTTGGTGCCGTTTTCTTGTGCGGTGACTCGTGCTGACGAGGTTTTGTGCCGTTTTCTTGTGGGGTGACTCGCCCTGACGAGGTTTTGTGCTGTTTTCTTGTGCGGTGACTCGCCCTGACGAGGTTTTGTGCTGTTTTCTTGTGGGGTGACTCGCGCTGACGAAATTTTGTGCCGTTTTCTTGTGCGGTGACTCGCCCTGACGAGGTTTTGTGCCGTTTTCTTGTGCTGTGACTCGCGCTGACGAGGTTTTGTGCCGTTTTCTTGTGCGGTGACTTGCGCTGACGAGGTTTTGTGCTGTTTTCTTGTGCGGTGACTCGCGCTGACGAGGTTTTATGCTGTTTTCTTGTGCGGTGACTTGCGCTGACGAGGTTTTATGCTGTTTTCTTGTGCGGTGACTCGCCCTTGTCACGGTAGGCTGTGACGTATACTTGATATGCTGTGACGTATGCTTGAGATGTGTCACTATATGGGGTTTGTATTGTGTTACATGTGTATGTGTATATAATCATGTGTGTAACATGGACTTCTGGAGGTTTGTAGTCCTGGAATGTTCTCTCCTGCAGAGGTCTCAGTGACCCCACAGCTCCAGTGGGGGCTGCTGTACTGGGGTAATAAATTCCCACCACCCCCTAGTAGGTGATAAGCAGATAGCAGAGGAGGTGGGGGTGGATTTGGGTGTGGGGATGTTGTTTTGAAACTGTTTTTGAGAGGGAGTTGTTGATGAACCTTTGTCTGGAGAGCAAGCTGCGGCGCTCTACCTGAGGACATGGCTGATATGTAACTTGTGATTATACTGGAATAAAACCTGAAGAAATATCGCTCAGTGCTTGTCTTCTCTGATCACGAGGGCCTTTCGTGACAGCCCTGACGAGGTTTTGTGCCGTTTTCTTGTGCGGTGACTCGCGCTGACGAGGTTTGGTGCTGTTTTCTTGTGTGGTGACTCGCGCTGACGAGGTTTTGTGCCGTTTTCTTGTGTGGTGACTCGCGCTGACGAGGTTTTGTGCCGTTTTCTTGTGTGGTGACTCGCGCTGACGAGGTTTTGTGCCGTTTTCTTGTGCGGTGACTCGCACTGACGAGGTTTTGTGCTGTTTTCTTGTGGGGTGACTCGCCCTGACGAGGTTTGGTGCCGTTTTCTTGTGCGGTGACTCGCGCTGACGAGGTTTTGTGCCGTTTTCTTGTGGGGTGACTCGCGCTGACGAGGTTTGGTGCCGTTTTCTTGTGGGGTGACTCGCGCTGACGAGGTTTTGTGCTGTTTTCTTGTGCGGTGACTTGCGCTGACGAGGTTTTGTGCTGTTTTCTTGTGCGGTGACTTGCGCTGACGAGGTTTGGTGCCGTTTTCTTGTGGGGTGACTCGCGCTGACGAGGTTTTGTGCCGTTTTCTTGTGCGGTGACTCGCGCTGACGAGGTTTTGTGCTGTTTTCTTGTGCGGTGACTCGCCCTGATGAGGTTTTGTGCTGTTTTCTTGTGCGGTGACTCGCGCTGACGAGGTTTTGTGCCTTTTTCTTGTGCGGTGACTCGCGCTGACGAGGTTTTGTGCTGTTTTCTTGTGCGGTGACTTGCGCTGACGAGGTTTTGTGCCGTTTTCTTGTGCGGTGACTTGCGCTGACGAGGTTTTGTGCTGTTTTCTTGTGCGGTGACTCGCGCTGACGAGGTTTTGTGCCGTTTTCTTGTGGGGTGACTCGCGCTGACGAGGTTTTGTGCCGTTTTCTTGTGCGGTGACTAGCGCTGATGAGGTTTGGTGCTGTTTTCTTGTGCGGTGACTCGCGCTGACGAGGTTTTGTGCTGTTTTCTTGTGCGGTGACTTGCGCTGACGAGGTTTTGTGCTGTTTTCTTGTGCGGTGACTCGCGCTGACGAGGTTTTGTGCTGTTTTCTTGTGCGGTGACTTGCCCTGACGAGGTTTTGTGCCGTTTTCTTGTGCGGTGACTCGCGCTGACGAGGTTTTGTGCCGTTTTCTTGTGTGGTGACTCGCCCTGACGAGGTTTTGTGCTGTTTTCTTGTGCGGTGACTTGCGCTGACGAGGTTTTGTGCCGTTTTCTTGTGCGGTGACTCGCGCTGACGAGGTTTTGTGCCGTTTTCTTGTGCGGTGACTCGCGCTGACGAGGTTTTGTGCTGTTTTCTTGTGCTGTGACTCGCCCTGACGAGGTTTTGTGCTGTTTTCTTGTGCGGTGACTCGCGCTGACGAGGTTTTGTGCCGTTTTCTTGTGCGGTGACTCGCGCTGACGAGGTTTTGTGCTGTTTTCTTGTGCTGTGACTCGCGCTGACGAGGTTTTATGCTGTTTTCTTGTGCGGTGACTCGCCCTGACGAGGTTTTGTGCCGTTTTCTTGTGCGGTGACTCGTGCTGACGAGGTTTTGTGCCGTTTTCTTGTGGGGTGACTCGCCCTGACGAGGTTTTGTGCTGTTTTCTTGTGCGGTGACTCGCCCTGACGAGGTTTTGTGCTGTTTTCTTGTGGGGTGACTCGCGCTGACGAAATTTTGTGCCGTTTTCTTGTGCGGTGACTCGCCCTGACGAGGTTTTGTGCCGTTTTCTTGTGCTGTGACTCGCGCTGACGAGGTTTTGTGCCGTTTTCTTGTGCGGTGACTCGCGCTGACGAGGTTTTGTGCTGTTTTCTTGTGCGGTGACTCGCGCTGACGAGGTTTGGTGCCGTTTTCTTGTGCGGTGACTCGCGCTGACGAGGTTTTGTGCCGTTTTCTTGTGGGGTGACTCGCGCTGACGAGGTTTTGTGCTGTTTTCTTGTGCGGTGACTCGCGCTGACGAGGTTTTATGCTGTTTTCTTGTGCGGTGACTCGCGCTGACGAGGTTTTGTGCCGTTTTCTTGTGCTGTGACTCGCGCTGACGAGGTTTTGTGCTGTTTTCTTGTGGGGTGACTCGCGCTGACGAGGTTTTGTGCCGTTTTCTTGTGCGGTGACTCGCGCTGACGAGGTTTTGTGCTGTTTTCTTGTGGGGTGACTCGTGCTGACGAGGTTTTGTGCTGTTTTCTTGTGCGGTGACTCGTGCTGACGAGGTTTTGTGCTGTTTTCTTGTGCGGTGACTCGCGCTGACGAGGTTTTGTGCCGTTTTCTTGTGGGGTGACTCGCGCTGACGAGGTTTTGTGCCGTTTTCTTGTGCGGTGACTAGCGCTGATGAGGTTTGGTGCTGTTTTCTTGTGCGGTGACTCGCGCTGACGAGGTTTTGTGCTGTTTTCTTGTGGGGTGACTCGCCCTGACGAGGTTTTGTGCCGTTTTCTTGTGCGGTGACTCGCCCTGACGAGGTTTTGTGCCGTTTTCTTGTGCGGTGACTCGCCCTGACGAGGTTTTGTGCTGTTTTCTTGTGGGGTGACTCGGGCTGACGAGGTTTTGTGCTGTTTTCTTGTGCTGTGACTCGCGCTGACGAGGTTTTGTGCTGTTTTCTTGTGCGGTGACTTGCGCTGACGAGGTTTTGTGCCGTTTTCTTGTGCGGTGACTCGCCCTGACGAGGTTTTGTGCCGTTTTCTTGTGCGGTGACTCGCGCTGATGAGGTTTTGTGCTGTTTTCTTGTGCGATGACTCGCGCTGACGAGGTTTTGTGCTGTTTTCTTGTAGGGTGACTCGCGCTGACGAGGTTTTGTGCCGTTTTCTTGTGCGGTGACTCGCCCTGACGAGGTTTTGTGCTGTTTTCTTGTGGGGTGACTCGCGCTGACGAGGTTTTGTGCCGTTTTCTTGTGCGGTGACTCGCCCTGACGAGGTTTTGTGCCGTTTTCTTGTGCGGTGACTCGCGCTGACGAGGTTTTGTGCCGTTTTCTTGTGCGGTGACTCGCGCTGACGAGGTTTTGTGCCGTTTTCTTGTGCGGTGACTCGCGCTGACGAGGTTTTGTGCCGTTTTCTTGTGCGGTGACTCGCGCTGACGAGGTTTGGTGCTGTTTTCTTGTGCGGTGACTCGCGCTGACGAGGTTTTGTGCTGTTTTCTTGTGCGGTGACTCGCGCTGACGAGGTTTGGTGCCGTTTTCTTGTGCTGTGACTCGCGCTGATGAGGTTTTGTGCTGTTTTCTTGTGCGGTGACTCGCGCTGACGAGGTTTTGTGTTGTTTTCTTGTGTGGTGACTCGCCCTGGCGAGGTTTTGTGCTGTTTTCTTGTGCGGTGACTCGTGCTGACGAGGTTTTGTGCTGTTTTCTTGTGCGGTGACTCGCCCTGACGAGGTTTTGTGCCGTTTTCTTGTGGGGTGACTCGCCCTGACGAGGTTTTGTGCCGTTTTCTTGTGCGTTGACTCGTGCTGACGAGGTTTGGTGCTGTTTTCTTGTGCGGTGACTCGCGCTGACGAGGTTTTGTGCTGTTTTCTTGTGCCGTGACTCGCGCTGACGAGGTTTTGTGCCGTTTTCTTGTGCCGTGACTCGCGCTGACGAGGTTTTGTGCTGTTTTCTTGTGCGGTGACTCAGGCTGACGAGGTTTGGTGCTGTTTTCTTGTGCGGTGACTCGTGCTGACGAGGTTTTGTGCCGTTTTCTTGTGCGGTGACTCGCGCTGACGAGGTTTTGTGCTGTTTTCTTGTGCGGTGACTCGCGCTGATGAGGTTTTGTGCCGTTTTCTTGTGCGGTGACTCGCGCTGACGAGGTTTTGTGCTGTTTTCTTGTGTGGTGACTCGCGCTGACGAGGTTTTGTGCTGTTTTCTTGTGCGGTGACTCGCGCTGACGAGGTTTTGTGCTGTTTTCTTGTGCGGTGACTCGCGCTGACGAGGTTTTGTGCTGTTTTCTTGTGCGTTGACTCGTGCTGACGAGGTTTTGTGCTGTTTTCTTGTGCGGTGACTCGCGCTGACGAGGTTTTGTGCTGTTTTCTTGTGCGGTGACTTGCGCTGACGAGGTTTTGTGCTGTTTTCTTGTGCGGTGACTCGCGCTGACGAGGTTTTGTGCTGTTTTCTTGTGCGGTGACTCGCGCTGACGAGGTTTTGTGCTGTTTTCTTGTGCGGTGATTTGCGCTGGCGAGGTTTAGTGCTGTTTTCTTGTGCGGTGACTCGCCCTGACGAGGTTTTGTGCCGTTTTCTTGTGCGGTGACTCGCCCTGACGAGGTTTTGTGCCGTTTTCTTGTGGGGTGACTCGCCCTGACGAGGTTTTGTGCTGTTTTCTTGTGCGGTGACTCGCGCTGACGAGGTTTTGTGCTGTTTTCTTGTGCGGTGACTCGCGCTGACGAGGTTTTGTGCTGTTTTCTTGTGCGGTGACTCGCGCTGACGAGGTTTTGTGCCGTTTTCTTGTGCGGTGACTCACGCTGACGAGGTTTTGTGCTGTTTTCTTGTGCGGTGACTCGCGCTGACGAGGTTTTGTGCCGTTTTCTTGTGCGGTGACTCGCGCTGACGAGGTTTGGTGCCGTTTTCTTGTGCGGTGACTCGCGCTGACGAGGTTTGGTGCCGTTTTCTTGTGCGGTGACTCGCGCTGACGAGGTTTTGTGCTGTTTTCTTGTGCGGTGACTTGCGCTGACGAGGTTTTGTGCTGTTTTCTTGTGCGGTGACTCGCGCTGACGAGGTTTGGTGCTGTTTTCTTGTGCTGTGACTCGGAGTGACGAGGTTTTGTGCTGTTTTCTTGTGCGGTGACTCGGGCTGATGAGGTTTTGTGCTGTTTTCTTGTGCGGTGACTCGCCCTGACGAGGTTTTGTGCCGTTTTCTTGTGCGGTGACTCGCGCTGACGAGGTTTTCTGCTGTTTTCTTGTGGGGTGACTCGCGCTGACGAGGTTTTGTGCTGTTTTCTTGTGCGGTGACTTGCGCTGACGAGGTTTTGTGCTGTTTTCTTGTGCGGTGACTCGCGCTGACGAGGTTTTGTGCTGTTTTCTTGTGCGGTGACTCGCGCTGACGAGGTTTGGTGCTGTTTTCTTGTGCCGTGACTCGCGCTGACGAGGTTTTGTGCCGTTTTCTTGTGCGGTGACTCGCGCTGACGAGGTTTTGTGCTGTTTTCTTGTGCGGTGACTCGTGCTGACGAGGTTTTCTGCTGTTTTCTTGTGGGGTGACTCGCGCTGACGAGGTTTTGTGCTGTTTTCTTGTGCGGTGACTCTTGCTGACGAGGTTTTATGCTGTTTTCTTGTGCGGTGACTCGCGCTGACGAGGTTTTGTGCTGTTTTCTTGTGCTGTGACTCGCGCTGATGAGGTTTTGTGCTGTTTTCTTGTGCGGTGACTCGCGCTGACGAGGTTTTGTGCTGTTTTCTTGTGGGGTGACTCGCGCTGACGAGGTTTGGTGCTGTTTTCTTGTGCGGTGACTCGCGCTGACGAGGTTTTGTGCCGTTTTCTTGTGCGGTGACTCGCGCTGACGAGGTTTTGTGCTGTTTTCTTGTGCGGTGACTCGCGCTGACGAGGTTTTGTGCCGTTTTCTTGTGCGGTGACTCGCGCTGACGAGGTTTTGTGCCGTTTTCTTGTGCGGTGACTCGCCCTGACGAGGTTTTGTGCCGTTTTCTTGTGCCGTGACTCGCGCTGACGAGGTTTTGTGCCGTTTTCTTGTGCGGTGACTCGCGCTGACGAGGTTTGGTGCTGTTTTCTTGTGCCGTGACTCTTGCTGACGAGGTTTGGTGCCGTTTTCTTGTGCGGTGACTCGCCCTGACGAGGTTTGGTGCCGTTTTCTTGTGCGGTGACTCGCGCTGATGAGGTTTTGTGCCGTTTTCTTGTGGGGTGACTCGCGCTGACGAGGTTTTGTGCTGTTTTCTTGTGGGGTGACTCGCGCTGACGAGGTTTGGTGCTGTTTTCTTGTGCGGTGACTCGCGCTGACGAGGTTTTTTGCTGTTTTCTTGTGGGGTGACTCGCCCTGATGAGGTTTTGTGCTGTTTTCTTGTGCGGTGACTCGCGCTGACGAGGTTTAGTGCTGTTTTCTTGTGCGGTGACTTGCGCTGACGAGGTTTTGTGCTGTTTTCTTGTGGGGTGACTCGCCCTGACGAGGTTTTGTGCCGTTTTCTTGTGCGGTGACTTGCGCTGACGAGGTTTTGTGCCGTTTTCTTGTGCGGTGACTCGCGCTGACGAGGTTTTGTGCTGTTTTCTTGTGGGGTGACTCGCGCTGACGAGGTTTTGTGCAGTTTTCTTGTGCTGTGACTCGCGCTGACGAGGTTTTGTGCCGTTTTCTTGTGCGGTGACTTGCGCTGACGAGGTTTTATGCTGTTTTCTTGTGCGGTGACTCGCCCTGACGAGGTTTTGTGCCGTTTTCTTGTGCTGTGACTCGCACTGACGAGGTTTTGTGCTGTTTTCTTGTGCGGTGACTCGCGCTGACGAGGTTTTGCGCCGTTTTCTTGTGCGGTGACTCGCGCTGACGAGGTTTGGTGCCGTTTTCTTGTGCGGTGACTCGCGCTGACGAGGTTTTATGCCGTTTTCTTGTGCGGTGACTCGCGCTGACGAGGTTTTGTGCTGTTTTCTTGTGCGGTGACTCGCGCTGACGAGGTTTTGTGCTGTTTTCTTGTGCGGTGATTTGCGCTGGCGAGGTTTAGTGCTGTTTTCTTGTGCGGTGACTCGCGCTGACGAGGTTTTGTGCTGTTTTCTTGTGCGGTGACTCGCCCTGACGAGGTTTTGTGCCGTTTTCTTGTGCGGTGACTCGCCCTGACGAGGTTTTGTGCCGTTTTCTTGTGGGGTGACTCGCCCTGACGAGGTTTTGTGCTGTTTTCTTGTGCGGTGACTCGCGGTGACGAGGTTTTGTGCTGTTTTCTTGTGCGGTGACTCGCGCTGATGAGGTTTTGTGCCGTTTTCTTGTGCGGTGACTCGCGCTGACGAGGTTTTGTGCCGTTTTCTTGTGGGGTGACTCGCCCTGACGAGGTTTTGTGCCGTTTTCTTGTGCGGTGACTCGCGCTGACGAGGTTTGGTGCTGTTTTCTTGTGCGGTGACTCGCGCTGACGAGGTTTTGTGCCGTTTTCTTGTGCGGTGACTCGCGCTGACGAGGTTTTGTGCCGTTTTCTTGTGCGGTGACTCGCGCTGACGAGGTTTTGTGCTGTTTTCTTGTGCTGTGACTCGTCCTGACGAGGTTTTGTGTCGTTTTCTTGTGCGGTGACTCGCGCTGACGAGGTTTTGTGCTGTTTTCTTGTGCGGTGACTCGCGCTGACGAGGTTTTGTGCCGTTTTCTTGTGCGGTGACTCGCCCTGACGAGGTTTTGTGCCGTTTTCTTGTGCGGTGACTCGGGCTGATGAGGTTTTGTGCCGTTTTCTTGTGCGGTGACTCGCGCTGATGAGGTTTTGTGCCGTTTTCTTGTGCGGTGACTCGCGCTGATGAGGTTTTGTGCTGTTTTCTTGTGCGGTGACTCGCGCTGACGAGGTTTTGTGCCGTTTTCTTGTGCGGTGACTCGCGCTGACGAGGTTTTGTGCTGTTTTCTTGTGCGGTGACTCGCGCTGACGAGGTTTTGTGCTGTTTTCTTGTGCGGTGACTCGCGCTGACGAGGTTTTGTGCTGTTTTCTTGTGCGGTGACTCGCGCTGACGAGGTTTTGTGCTGTTTTCTTGTGCGGTGACTTGTGCTGACGAGGTTTGGTGCCGTTTTCTTGTGCGGTGACTCGTGCTGACGAGGTTTTGTGCTGTTTTCTTGTGCGGTGACTCGCGCTGACGAGGTTTGGTGCCGTTTTCTTGTGCGGTGACTCGCCCTGACGAGGTTTTGTGCCGTTTTCTTGTGCGGTGACTCGCCCTGACGAGGTTTTGTGCCGTTTTCTTGTGGGGTGACTCGCGCTGACGAGGTTTTGTGCCGTTTTCTTGTGCGGTGACTCGCGCTGACGAGGTTTTATGCTGTTTTCTTGTGCGGTGACTCGCGGTGACGAGGTTTTGTGCTGTTTTCTTGTGCGGTGACTCGCGCTGACGAGGTTTTGTGTCGTTTTCTTGTGCGGTGACTCTCGCTGACGAAGTTTTGTGCTGTTTTCTTGTGCGGTGACTCGGGCTGACGAGGTTTTGTGCTGTTTTCTTGTGCGGTGACTCGCGCTGACGAGGTTTTGTGCCGTTTTCTTGTGCGGTGACTCGCGCTGACGAGGTTTGGTGCTGTTTTCTTGTGCGTGACTCGCGCTGACGAGGTTTTATGCTGTTTTCTTGTGTGGTGACTCGCGCTGACGAGGTTTTGTGCCGTTTTCTTGTGCGGTGACTCGCGCTGACGAGGTTTTGTGCCGTTTTCTTGTGCGGTGACTCGCGCTGACGAGGTTTTGTGCCGTTTTCTTGTGCGGTGACTCGCCCTGACGAGGTTTTGTGCCGTTTTCTTGTGCGGTGACTCGCGCTGACGAGGTTTTGTGCCGTTTTCTTGTGCTGTGACTCGCGCTGACAAGGTTTTGTGCCGTTTTCTTGTGCTGTGACTCGCGCTGACGAGGTTTTGTGCCGTTTTCTTGTGCGGTGACTCGCGCTGACGAGGTTTGGTGCTGTTTTCTTGTGCTGTGACTCGGGCTGACGAGGTTTTGTGTCGTTTTCTTGTGCGGTGACTCGCGCTGACGAGGTTTTGTGTCGTTTTCTTGTGCGGTGACTCGCGCTGACGAGGTTTTGTGCTGTTTTCTTGTGCGGTGACTCGCGCTGACGAGGTTTTGTGCCGTTTTCTTGTGGGGTGACTCGCCCTGACGAGGTTTTGTGCCGTTTTCTTGTGCTGTGACTCGCCCTGACGAGGTTTTGTGCTGTTTTCTTGTGCGGTGACTCGCGCTGACGAGGTTTTGTGCTGTTTTCTTGTGCGGTGACTCGCCCTGACGAGGTTTTGTGCTGTTTTCTTGTGCGGTGACTCGCGCTGACGAGGTTTTGTGCCGTTTTCTTGTGCGGTGACTCGCACTGACGAGGTTTTATGCCGTTTTCTTGTGCGGTGACTCGCCCTGACGAGGTTTTGTGCTGTTTTCTTGTGCGGTGACTCGCCCTGACAAGGTTTTGTGCTGTTTTCTTGTGCGGTGACTCGCGCTGACGAGGTTTGGTGCTGTTTTCTTGTGCGGTGACTCGCGCTGACGAGGTTTTGTGCCGTTTTCTTGTGGGGTGACTCGCGCTGACGAGGTTTTGTGCCGTTTTCTTGTGCGGTGACTCTTGCTGACGAGGTTTTGTGCTGTTTTCTTGTGCGGTGACTCGCGCTGACGAGGTTTTATGCTGTTTTCTTGTGCGGTGACTCTTGCTGACGAGGTTTTGTGCCGTTTCCTTGTGCGGTGACTCGCGCTGACGAGGTTTTGTGCCGTTTTCTTGTGCGGTGACTCGCGCTGACGAGGTTTTGTGCTGTTTTCTTGTGCGGTGACTCGCCCTGACGAGGTTTTGTGCTGTTTTCTTGTGCGGTGACTCGCGCTGACGAGGTTTTGTGCTGTTTTCTTGTGCGGTGACTCGCGCTGACGAGGTTTTGTGCCGTTTTCTTGTGCGGTGACTCGCGCTGACGAGGTTTTGTGCTGTTTTCTTGTGCGGTGACTCGCGCTGACGAGGTTTTGTGCTGTTTTCTTGTGCGGTGACTCGCCCTGACGAGGTTTTATGCTGTTTTTTTGTGCGGTGACTCGTGCTGACGAGGTTTGGTGCCGTTTTCTTGTGCGGTGACTTGCGCTGACGAGGTTTTATGCCGTTTTCTTGTGCGGCGACTCGGGCTGACGAGGTTTTGTGCTGTTTTCTTGTGCGGTGACTCGCGCTGACGAGGTTTTGTGCCGTTTTCTTGTGCGTGACTCGCGCTGACGAGGTTTTGTGCCGTTTTCTTGTGCGTGACTCGCGCTGACGAGGTTTGGTGCCGTTTTCTTGTGCGGTGACTTGCGCTGACGAGGTTTTGTGCCGTTTTCTTGTGCGGTGACTCGCGCTGACGAGGTTTTGTGCTGTTTTCTTGTGCGTGACTCGCGCTGACGAGGTTTTGTGCTGTTTTCTTGTGCGGTGACTCGCGCTGACGAGGTTTTGTGCTGTTTTCTTGTGCGGTGACTCGCGCTGACGAGGTTTGGTGCTGTTTTCTTGTGCGGTGACTCGCGCTGACGAGGTTTTGTGCCGTTTTCTTGTGCGGTGACTCGCGCTGACGAGGTTTAGTGCTGTTTTCTTGTGGGGTGACTCGTGCTGACGAGGTTTTGTGCCGTTTTCTTGTGCGGTGACTCGCGCTGACGAGGTTTTGTGCTGTTTTCTTGTGCGGTGACTCGCGCTGACGAGGTTTGGTGGCGTTTTCTTGTGCGGTGACTCGCGCTGACGAGGTTTTGTGCCGTTTTCTTGTGGGGTGACTCGCGCTGACGAGGTTTTGTGCTGTTTTCTTGTGGGGTGACTCGCGCTGACGAGGTTTTGTGCCGTTTTCTTGTGCGTGACTCGCGCTGACGAGGTTTGGTGCCGTTTTCTTGTGCGGTGACTTGCGCTGACGAGGTTTTGTGCCGTTTTCTTGTGCGGTGACTCGCGCTGACGAGGTTTTGTGCTGTTTTCTTGTGCGTGACTCGCGCTGACGAGGTTTTGTGCAGTTTTCTTGTGCGGTGACTCAGGCTGACGAGGTTTTGTGCTGTTTTCTTGTGCGGTGACTCGCGCTGACGAGGTTTTGTGCTGTTTTCTTGTGCGGTGACTCGCCCTGACGAGGTTTTGTGCCGTTTTCTTGTGCGGTGACTCGCGCTGACGAGGTTTTATGCTGTTTTCTTGTGCGGTGACTCGCGCTGACGAGGTTTTGTGCCGTTTTCTTGTGCGGTGACTCGCGCTGACGAGGTTTTGTGCTGTTTTCTTGTGCTGTGACTTGCGCTGACGAGGTTTTGTGCCGTTTTCTTGTGCGGTGACTCGCGCTGACGAGGTTTTGTGCCGTTTTCTTGTGCGGTGACTCGCGCTGATGAGGTTTTATGCCGTTTTCTTGTGTGGTGACTCGCGCTGACGAGGTTTTGTGCTGTTTTCTTGTGCGGTGACTCGCGCTGACGAGGTTTTGTGCTGTTTTCTTGTGCGGTGACTCGCGCTGACGAGGTTTTGTGCCGTTTTCTTGTGGGGTGACTCGCGCTGACGAGGTTTGGTGGCGTTTTCTTGTGCGGTGACTCGGTCTGACGAGGTTTTGTGCTGTTTTCTTGTGCGGTGACTTGCGCTGACGAGGTTTTGTGCTGTTTTCTTGTGCGGTGACTCGCGCTGACGAGGTTTTGTGCTGTTTTCTTGTGCGGTGACTCGCGCTGACGAGGTTTTGTGCTGTTTTCTTGTGCGGTGACTTGCGCTGACGAGGTTTTGTGCTGTTTTCTTGTGCGGTGACTCGCCCTGACGAGGTTTTGTGCTGTTTTCTTGTGCGGTGACTTGTGCTGATGAGGTTTTGTGCTGTTTTCTTGTGCGGTGACTCGCGCTGACGAGGTTTGGTGCCGTTTTCTTGTGCGGTGACTTGTGCTGACGAGGTTTTGTGCTGTTTTCTTGTGTGGTGACTCGCGCTGACGAGGTTTTGTGCTGTTTTCTTGTGCGGTGACTCGCGCTGACGAGGTTTTGTGCTGTTTTCTTGTGCGGTGACTCGCGCTGACAATGTTTGGTGCCGTTTTCTTGTGCGGTGACTCGCGCTGACGAGGTTTTGTGCTGTTTTCTTGTGCGGTGACTCGCGCTGACGAGGTTTAGTGCTGTTTTCTTGTGCGGTGACTCGCGCTGACGAGGTTTTATGCTGTTTTCTTGTGCGGTGACTCGCGCTGACGAGGTTTGGTGCTGTTTTCTTGTGCGGTGACTCGGGCTGACGAGGTTTTGTGCCGTTTTCTTGTGCGGTGACTCGCGCTGATGAGGTTTTGTGCTGTTTTCTTGTGCGGTGACTCGCGCTGACGAGGTTTTGTGCTGTTTTCTTGTGCGGTGACTCGCGCTGACGAGGTTTGGTGCCGTTTTCTTGTGCGGTGACTCGCGCTGACGAGGTTTGGTGCTGTTTTCTTGTGCGTGACTCGCGCTGACGAGGTTTTGTGCCGTTTTCTTGTGCGGTGACTCGCGCTGACGAGGTTTGGTGCCGTTTTCTTGTGCGGTGACTCGCGCTGACGAGGTTTAGTGCTGTTTTCTTGTGCGGTGACTCGCCCTGATGAGGTTTTATGCCGTTTTCTTGTGCGGTGACTCGCGCTGACGAGGTTTTGTGCCGTTTTCTTGTGCGGTGACTCGCCCTGACGAGGTTTTGTGCTGTTTTCTTGTGCGGTGACTCGCGCTGACGAGGTTTTGTGCTGTTTTCTTGTGCGGTGACTCGCGCTGACGAGGTTTGGTGCTGTTTTCTTGTGCGGTGACTCGCGCTGACGAGGTTTTGTGCTGTTTTCTTGTGCGGTGACTCGCGCTGACGAGGTTTTGTGCCGTTTTCTTGTGCGGTGACTCGCGCTGATGAGGTTTTATGCCGTTTTCTTGTGTGGTGACTCGCGCTGACGAGGTTTTGTGCCGTTTTCTTGTGCGGTGACTCGCCCTGACGAGGTTTTGTGCTGTTTTCTTGTGCGGTGACTCGCGCTGACGAGGTTTTGTGCTGTTTTCTTGTGCGGTGACTCGCCCTGACGAGGTTTTGTGCTGTTTTCTTGTGCGGTGACTCGCACTGACGAGGTTTTGTGCTGTTTTCTTGTGCGGTGACTCGAGCTGACGAGGTTTTGTGCTGTTTTCTTGTGCGGTGACTTGCGCTGACGAGGTTTTGTGCCGTTTTCTTGTGCTGTGACTCGCACTGACGAGGTTTTGTGCTGTTTTCTTGTGCGGTGACTCGCGCTGACGAGGTTTTGTGCTGTTTTCTTGTGCGGTGACTCGCGCTGACGAGGTTTGGTGCTGTTTTCTTGTGCCGTGACTCGCGCTGACGAGGTTTTGTGCCGTTTTCTTGTGCGGTGACTCGCGCTGACGAGGTTTTGTGCTGTTTTCTTGTGCGGTGACTCGTGCTGACGAGGTTTTCTGCTGTTTTCTTGTGGGGTGACTCGCGCTGACGAGGTTTTGTGCTGTTTTCTTGTGCGGTGACTCTTGCTGACGAGGTTTTATGCTGTTTTCTTGTGCGGTGACTCGCGCTGACGAGGTTTTGTGCTGTTTTCTTGTGCTGTGACTCGCGCTGATGAGGTTTTGTGCTGTTTTCTTGTGCGGTGACTCGCGCTGACGAGGTTTTGTGCTGTTTTCTTGTGGGGTGACTCGCGCTGACGAGGTTTGGTGCTGTTTTCTTGTGCGGTGACTCGCGCTGACGAGGTTTTGTGCCGTTTTCTTGTGCGGTGACTCGCGCTGACGAGGTTTTGTGCTGTTTTCTTGTGCGGTGACTCGCGCTGACGAGGTTTTGTGCCGTTTTCTTGTGCGGTGACTCGCACTGACGAGGTTTTGTGCCGTTTTCTTGTGCGGTGACTCGCCCTGACGAGGTTTTGTGCCGTTTTCTTGTGCCGTGACTCGCGCTGACGAGGTTTTGTGCCGTTTTCTTGTGCGGTGACTCGCGCTGACGAGGTTTGGTGCTGTTTTCTTGTGCCGTGACTCTTGCTGACGAGGTTTTGTGCCGTTTTCTTGTGCGGTGACTCGCCCTGACGAGGTTTGGTGCCGTTTTCTTGTGCGGTGACTCGCGCTGATGAGGTTTTGTGCCGTTTTCTTGTGGGGTGACTCGCCCTGACGAGGTTTTGTGCCGTTTTCTTGTGCGGTGACTCGCGCTGATGAGGTTTGGTGCCGTTTTCTTGTGGGGTGACTCGCCCTGACGAGGTTTTGTGCCGTTTTCTTGTGCGGTGACTCGCCCTGACGAGGTTTTGTGCCGTTTTCTTGTGGGGTGACTCGCGCTGACGAGGTTTTGTGCCGTTTTCTTGTGCGGTGACTCGCGCTGACGAGGTTTTATGCTGTTTTCTTGTGCGGTGACTCGCGGTGACGAGGTTTTGTGCTGTTTTCTTGTGCGGTGACTCGCGCTGACGAGGTTTTGTGTCGTTTTCTTGTGCGGTGACTCTCGCTGACGAAGTTTTGTGCTGTTTTCTTGTGCGGTGACTCGGGCTGACGAGGTTTTGTGCTGTTTTCTTGTGCGGTGACTCGCGCTGACGAGGTTTTGTGCCGTTTTCTTGTGCGGTGACTCGCGCTGACGAGGTTTGGTGCTGTTTTCTTGTGCGTGACTCGCGCTGACGAGGTTTTATGCCGTTTTCTTGTGCGGTGACTCGCGCTGACGAGGTTTTGTGCCGTTTTCTTGTGCGGTGACTCGCGCTGACGAGGTTTTGTGCCGTTTTCTTGTGCGGTGACTCGCGCTGACGAGGTTTTGTGCCGTTTTCTTGTGCGGTGACTCGCCCTGACGAGGTTTTGTGCCGTTTTCTTGTGCGGTGACTCGCGCTGACGAGGTTTTGTGCCGTTTTCTTGTGCTGTGACTCACGCTGACAAGGTTTTGTGCCGTTTTCTTGTGCTGTGACTCGCCCTGACGAGGTTTTGTGCCGTTTTCTTGTGCGGTGACTCGCGCTGACGAGGTTTGGTGCTGTTTTCTTGTGCGGTGACTCGCGCTGACGAGGTTTTGTGCCGTTTTCTTGTGCGGTGACTCGCGCTGACGAGGTTTTGTGCCGTTTTCTTGTGCGGTGACTCGCGCTGACGAGGTTTTGTGCCGTTTTCTTGTGCTGTGACTCGTCCTGACGAGGTTTTGTGCCGTTTTCTTGTGCGGTGACTCGCGCTGACGAGGTTTTGTGCTGTTTTCTTGTGCGGTGACTTGCGCTGACGAGGTTTTGTGCCGTTTTCTTGTGCGGTGACTCGCCCTGACGAGGTTTTGTGCCGTTTTCTTGTGCGGTGACTCGGGCTGATGAGGTTTTGTGCCGTTTTCTTGTGCGGTGACTCGCGCTGATGAGGTTTTGTGCCGTTTTCTTGTGCGGTGACTCGCGCTGATGAGGTTTTGTGCTGTTTTCTTGTGCGGTGACTCGCGCTGACGAGGTTTTGTGCCGTTTTCTTGTGCGGTGACTCGCGCTGACGAGGTTTTGTGCTGTTTTCTTGTGCGGTGACTCGCGCTGACGAGGTTTTGTGCTGTTTTCTTGTGCGGTGACTCGCGCTGACGAGGTTTTGTGCTGTTTTCTTGTGCGGTGACTTGTGCTGACGAGGTTTGGTGCCGTTTTCTTGTGCGGTGACTCGTGCTGACGAGGTTTTGTGCTGTTTTCTTGTGCGGTGACTCGCGCTGACGAGGTTTGGTGCCGTTTTCTTGTGCGGTGACTCGCCCTGACGAGGTTTTGTGCCGTTTTCTTGTGCGGTGACTCGCCCTGACGAGGTTTTGTGCCGTTTTCTTGTGGGGTGACTCGCGCTGACGAGGTTTTGTGCCGTTTTCTTGTGCGGTGACTCGCGCTGACGAGGTTTTATGCTGTTTTCTTGTGCGGTGACTCGCGGTGACGAGGTTTTGTGCTGTTTTCTTGTGCGGTGACTCGCGCTGACGAGGTTTTGTGTCGTTTTCTTGTGCGGTGACTCTCGCTGACGAAGTTTTGTGCTGTTTTCTTGTGCGGTGACTCGGGCTGACGAGGTTTTGTGCTGTTTTCTTGTGCGGTGACTCGCGCTGACGAGGTTTTGTGCCGTTTTCTTGTGCGGTGACTCGCGCTGACGAGGTTTGGTGCTGTTTTCTTGTGCGTGACTCGCGCTGACGAGGTTTTATGCTGTTTTCTTGTGTGGTGACTCGCGCTGACGAGGTTTTGTGCCGTTTTCTTGTGCGGTGACTCGCGCTGACGAGGTTTTGTGCCGTTTTCTTGTGCGGTGACTCGCGCTGACGAGGTTTTGTGCCGTTTTCTTGTGCGGTGACTCGCCCTGACGAGGTTTTGTGCCGTTTTCTTGTGCGGTGACTCGCGCTGACGAGGTTTTGTGCCGTTTTCTTGTGCTGTGACTCACGCTGACGAGGTTTTGTGCCGTTTTCTTGTGCTGTGACTCGCGCTGACGAGGTTTTGTGCCGTTTTCTTGTGCGGTGACTCGCGCTGACGAGGTTTGGTGCTGTTTTCTTGTGCTGTGACTCGGGCTGACGAGGTTTTGTGTCGTTTTCTTGTGCGGTGACTCGCGCTGACGAGGTTTTGTGTCGTTTTCTTGTGCGGTGACTCGCGCTGACGAGGTTTTGTGCTGTTTTCTTGTGCGGTGACTCGCGCTGACGAGGTTTTGTGCCGTTTTCTTGTGGGGTGACTCGCCCTGACGAGGTTTTGTGCCGTTTTCTTGTGCTGTGACTCGCCCTGACGAGGTTTTGTGCTGTTTTCTTGTGCGGTGACTCGCCCTGACGAGGTTTTGTGCTGTTTTCTTGTGCGGTGACTCGCGCTGACGAGGTTTTGTGCCGTTTTCTTGTGCGGTGACTCGCACTGACGAGGTTTTATGCCGTTTTCTTGTGCGGTGACTCGCCCTGACGAGGTTTTGTGCTGTTTTCTTGTGCGGTGACTCGCCCTGACAAGGTTTTGTGCTGTTTTCTTGTGCGGTGACTCGCGCTGACGAGGTTTGGTGCTGTTTTCTTGTGCGGTGACTCGCGCTGACGAGGTTTTGTGCCGTTTTCTTGTGGGGTGACTCGCGCTGACGAGGTTTTGTGCCGTTTTCTTGTGCGGTGACTCTTGCTGACGAGGTTTTGTGCTGTTTTCTTGTGCGGTGACTCGCGCTGACGAGGTTTTATGCTGTTTTCTTGTGCGGTGACTCTTGCTGACGAGGTTTTGTGCTGTTTTCTTGTGCGGTGACTCGCGCTGACGAGGTTTTGTGCTGTTTTCTTGTGCGGTGACTCGCGCTGACGAGGTTTTGTGCTGTTTTCTTGTGCGGTGACTCGCGCTGACGAGGTTTGGTGCTGTTTTCTTGTGCGGTGACTCGCGCTGACGAGGTTTTGTGCTGTTTTCTTGTGCGGTGACTCGCGCTGACGAGGTTTTGTGCCGTTTTCTTGTGCGGTGACTCGCGCTGATGAGGTTTTATGCCGTTTTCTTGTGTGGTGACTCGCGCTGACGAGGTTTTGTGCCGTTTTCTTGTGCGGTGACTCGCCCTGACGAGGTTTTGTGCTGTTTTCTTGTGCGGTGACTCGCGCTGACGAGGTTTTGTGCTGTTTTCTTGTGCGGTGACTCGCCCTGACGAGGTTTTGTGCTGTTTTCTTGTGCGGTGACTCGCACTGACGAGGTTTTGTGCTGTTTTCTTGTGCGGTGACTCGAGCTGACGAGGTTTTGTGCTGTTTTCTTGTGCGGTGACTTGCGCTGACGAGGTTTTGTGCCGTTTTCTTGTGCTGTGACTCGCACTGACGAGGTTTTGTGCTGTTTTCTTGTGCGGTGACTCGAGCTGACGAGGTTTTGTGCTGTTTTCTTGTGCGGTGACTCGCGCTGACGAGGTTTTGTGCCGTTTTCTTGTGTGGTGACTCGCGCTGACGAGGTTTTGTGCTGTTTTCTTGTGCGGTGACTCGCGCTGACGAGGTTTTGTGCTGTTTTCTTGTGCGGTGACTCGCGCTGACGAGGTTTGGTGCCGTCATGTGTGGTGACTCGCGCTGACGAGGTTTGGTGCTGTTTTCTTGTGCGGTGACTCGGGCTGACGAGGTTTTGTGCCGTTTTCTTGTGCGGTGACTCGCGCTGATGAGGTTTTGTGCTGTTTTCTTGTGCGGTGACTCGCGCTGACGAGGTTTTGTGCTGTTTTCTTGTGCTGTGACTCGCGCTGACGAGGTTTGGTGCCGTTTTCTTGTGCGGTGACTCGCGCTGACGAGGTTTTGTGCTGTTTTCTTGTGCGGTGACTCGCGCTGACGAGGTTTGGTGCTGTTTTCTTGTGCGTGACTCGCGCTGACGAGGTTTTGTGCCGTTTTCTTGTGCGGTGACTCGCGCTGACGAGGTTTTGTGCTGTTTTCTTGTGCGGTGACTCGCGCTGACGAGGTTTTGTGCCGTTTTCTTGTGCGGTGACTCGCGCTGACGAGGTTTTGTGCTGTTTTCTTGTGCGGTGACTCGCGCTGACGAGGTTTGGTGCCGTTTTCTTGTGCGGTGACTCTCGCTGACGAGGTTTTGTGCCGTTTTCTTGTGCGGTGACTCGTGCTGACGAGGTTTTGTGCTGTTTTCTTGTGCGGTGACTCGCGCTGACAATGTTTTGTGCTGTTTTCTTGTGCGGTGACTCGTGCTGACGAGGTTTTGTGCCGTTTTCTTGTGCGGTGACTCGCGCTGACGAGGTTTTGTGCTGTTTTCTTGTGCGGTGACTCGCGCTGACGAGGTTTTGTGCTGTTTTCTTGTGCGGTGACTCGCGCTGACGAGGTTTTGTGCCGTTTTCTTGTGCGGTGACTCGCGCTGACGAGGTTTTGTGCTGTTTTCTTGTGCTGTGACTCGGGCTGACGAGGTTTTGTGCCGTTTTCTTGTGCGGTGACTCTCGCTGACGAGGTTTTGTGCCGTTTTCTTGTGCGGTGACTCGCGCTGACGAGGTTTTGTGCTGTTTTCTTGTGCGGTGACTCGCGCTGACGAGGTTTTGTGCTGTTTTCTTGTGCGGTGACTCGCGCTGACGAGGTTTTGTGCCGTTTTCTTGTGCGGTGACTCGCGCTGATGAGGTTTTGTGCAGTTTTCTTGTGCGGTGACTCGCGCTGACGAGGTTTTGTGCCGTTTTCTTGTGCGGTGACTTGCGCTGACGAGGTTTTGTGCCGTTTTCTTGTGCGGTGACTCGCGCTGACGAGGTTTTGTGCAGTTTTCTTGTGCGGTGACTCGCGCTGACGAGGTTTTGTGCTGTTTTCTTGTGCGGTGACTCGCGCTGACGAGGTTTTGTGCTGTTTTCTTGTGCGGTGACTCGCGCTGACGAGGTTTGGTGCCGTTTTCTTGTGCGGTGACTCTCGCTGACGAGGTTTTGTGCCGTTTTCTTGTGCGGTGACTCGTGCTGACGAGGTTTTGTGCTGTTTTCTTGTGCGGTGACTCGCGCTGACAATGTTTTGTGCTGTTTTCTTGTGCGGTGACTCGTGCTGACGAGGTTTTGTGCCGTTTTCTTGTGCGGTGACTCGCGCTGACGAGGTTTTGTGCTGTTTTCTTGTGCGGTGACTCGCGCTGACGAGGTTTTGTGCTGTTTTCTTGTGCGGTGACTCGCGCTGACGAGGTTTTGTGCCGTTTTCTTGTGCGGTGACCCGCGCTGACGAGGTTTTGTGCTGTTTTCTTGTGCTGTGACTCGGGCTGACGAGGTTTTGTGCCGTTTTCTTGTGCGGTGACTCTCGCTGACGAGGTTTTGTGCCGTTTTCTTGTGCGGTGACTCGCGCTGACGAGGTTTTGTGCTGTTTTCTTGTGCGGTGACTTGTGCTGACGAGATTTTGTGCTGTTTTCTTGTGCGGTGACTCGGGCTGACGAGGTTTTGTGCCGTTTTCTTGTGCGGTGACTCGCGCTGACGAGGTTTTGTGCTGTTTTCTTGTGCGGTGACTTGTGCTGACGAGGTTGTGTGCCGTTTTCTTGTGCGGTGACTCGTGCTGACGAGGTTTTGTGCCGTTTTCTTGTGCGGTGACTCGCGCTGACGAGGTTTTGTGCTGTTTTCTTGTGCGGTGACTTGTGCTGACGAGGTTTTGTGCTGTTTTCTTGTGCGGTGACTCTTGCTGACGAGGTTTTGTGCCGTTTTCTTGTGCGGTGACTCGCGCTGACGAGGTTTTGTGCTGTTTTCTTGTGCGGTGACTCGCGCTGACGAGGTTTTGTGCTGTTTTCTTGTGCGGTGACTCGTGCTGACGAGGTTTTGTGCCGTTTTCTTGTGCGGTGACTCTTGCTGACGAGGTTTTGTGCTGTTTTCTTGTGCGGTGACTCGCGCTGACGAGGTTTTGTGCTGTTTTCTTGTGCGGTGACTCGTGCTGACGAGGTTTTGTGCCGTTTTCTTGTGCGGTGACTCTTGCTGACGAGGTTTTGTGCTGTTTTCTTGTGCGGTGACTCGCGCTGACGAGGTTTTGTGCTGTTTTCTTGTGCGGTGACTTGTGCTGACGAGGTTGTGTGCCGTTTTCTTGTGCGGTGACTCGTGCTGACGAGGTTTTGTGCCGTTTTCTTGTGCGGTGACTCGCGCTGACGAGGTTTTTTTTTTTTTTTTAAATATTTTTTATTCATTTTTCAAAACAAGTACAAAATACAAAATACATATAATGCATTACTGACATTTTCATACATATCTTAACATTCGTTGGCTGTTAATGAAAACATCATAGGTGAGTATTATTGTTATTAAGTGTGTGTCTTTAATGTCATCTGCAAGTTGTGTATTAAACTATTAACATTTTAGAGTGTTAACGGACTCCGAACTAGGGTGGTTAAAATGGGTGTTAGGGGGGGGGGAGGGGGTTAGGTAGGAAAGGAATGTTGGCGAGCTGTGCTTTTTTTAATAGCCTATACTGTGTGTTCTGTAGACAGTCAGGTTACGGTTTGTAGTATTTACTGCTTGTCCAGAGGTTCCATTTAGTTGTAAATTTGTTGAAGGTGGTATTTTGGTGCACTAGTATTCCTTCATAGGCGCAGGTAGTGTTCATCTGGTCAATAACTTCATTAATATGTGGAGAGTCCTTATTTTTCCAGTGTCTTGTAATTGTTAACTTCGTGGACATCAAAAGATGTACTATGATTGTCTTGTGCTCTTGAGGGAGGGCTTCCAGGTTGATTAGTAAGAGAGCCTGTTCCGGGCCTATTTTGATGTCTTCTTTGATGATTTCTTTTATTATAGTGTTTGTTGCTTTCCAGAGGGCTAATATCTTAGGGCAATCCCATAGGGTGTGTAGTAGACTTCCTCTATTTCCGCATTCACGCCAGCATGTTGGTGGTACATTTGGGTAGATTAGATTTAGTCTGGTTGGTGTAAAATACCATCGCAGGTGGGTCTTTATGATCGCTTCTATGTGCGCTGTGCAGCGTAGTATCTGGTATGTTGTTTTTAGTGCTGCTTCCCATTTTGGTAATGGGAATTTCTCTTGGAGGTCTTCTTCCCATTTTATCATATAGTGACTCTTGGTGAACACCGTTCTTTTCCCTGTTTTGTTGTAAAAGAAAGAAATTCCTTTTTTCCCTGGATCTTGTTTATCTAGAAATTCTAGTAGGTTAGGATCGAAGTTAGGTGTCACCTGGTTTAGTAAATTGTATAGGTTCTTGATCTTTGTTATTTGTTGGGCTTCGTTTCTGGAGAGGCCTTTAGTCCCTATTAAATATCTGGCATCTATTTGGCCCTTAGGGTTGAGAATGTCATTTATTTCTTCTATTCCTTTCTCTCTCCATGTATCTAATTTGAGTTGTTTGTTCTGATATTCTAGGAAACGTAATGGAATGCGCTTTATGAGGTTATGGTTGAGAATGTTTTCGTTCCTAATCATGTTGCCCCATACCGTGTCTGAGAATCTAATTGCTTGCAGTTTAGATTTTGGTGGGTCCATACCCCACACTTTGGCGATCATACGATTGATAAGAGGTGAGTTATTGTTGTAGTGTTTTTCGATCGTTAGCCATACTTTGTCTGTTGAGTCTAGCCACCAGTGTTTGAGTTGGTCTAGTATTGCCGCTTTATGGTAGTCTTTGAGGTCCGGTAGCCCAAGTCCTCCTATTTTCTTATGTTTTGTCATAGTGGAAAATGATATCCTTGGTTTTTTCTGTTGCCATATGTAATTCTGAAGATTCTTATTATTTGCTTTGAAGAAGCTATTTGGTATTTTGATTGGAACCGTTCTGAACAAGTACAGGAATTTCGGGAGTATTATCATCTTAAACGATGCTATACGGCCAAACCACGTTAACTGATGTCTTGAATATTTTATGTATAGTGCATTGATAGTGTTGGTTATATGGGCAAAGTTTGTGTGGTATAGTTTTTTAGATGGGTATGTTAGTTGTATTCCTAAGCATGTAATGTTTTGTGTCTGCCAATCTAGGTGGAATTTTTGTCTTAGTATGTTCTGTTCTGCATCTGGGATTTTGACTGGTAATATTTGCGATTTGTTTGCATTGATTTTATAGTGTGAAATTTTTCCATAATCTTCTATTATTCTAAAGAGTTGTGTCAATGAGGTATCTGTTTTGGTCAGTGATAGCACTATGTCGTCAGCGAAAAGGGCTATTTTATGTTCTGTATTTCCTATCTTGATTCCTGATATGCATGGATTGTTCCTAATTGATTCCGCTAGGGGTTCAATAGAGAGGGTAAAGAAAATGGGTGATAAAGGGCAGCCCTGTCTAGTTCCATTTGATAGTGTGAGTTTTTGGGATAGGGTGTTATTGGTATATACATATGCTGCTGGGTGGGAATATAGGGCTTTGATTGCTGACATTATTGGGCCTGTTAGTCCATATTTTGTCAGTGCACTGAGAGCGTATTTCCAGTTCACTCTATCGAACGCTTTTTCTGCGTCGATTGTAAGGAACGATGCTGGTATATTATGTATTTCGCAGTGTTGGAGGATGTTTATTAGTCTTCTAGTATTGTCCGGGGCCTGTCTGTTGGGAACAAAGCCTACTTGGTCATTCTTGATTAATGACGGTAGAATAATTTTCAGTCTGTTCGCTATAATCTTGGCGTATAGTTTAATGTCTGTATTAAGTAGTGATATTGGTCTGTAATTGAGTGTGGAGTCTGTTGGTTTACCTGGTTTTGGGATAGTGATTATGAGTGCGGTCAACATGTCTTGTGGGAATGATTCTGTGTTGGCTGCATGATTAAATATCTTATGTAGGTAAGGGGTTAAAATATGTCGAAATTGTTTATAGTACTCTCCTGTCAGTCCGTCCGGTCCTGGGGCTTTGTGTAGGGGGAGCTTCAGTATAGTCTGTTTAATCTCTTCCTGTGTGATGGGTAGGTTTAGCTGGTACAATTGGTCTGGTGTAATCTGTGGTAAGTTAACCCTGCGTAAAAAATCTGTGATCTCTTCTTCTGATGGCTGATATGTCGTTGGGTCTTGTTTGAGATTATATAGCTTGTGATAGTAGTCTCTGAAGGCGTTAGATATTTCTCTGGGATCTCGGAGTTCTTTGTTTGTGAAGGGATGTTTGATTTGTGTTATTTTAACTTTCTGTTGTTTATCTTTTAGTTTTTTAGCTAGCAGTGAGCCGATTTTTTGGTCTTGGGAGTAGTATTTGGTTTTTGTGTATCGCGTGGATCTCTCATATCTGTATAGGAGGAGATTACGCAGGTGGTCTCTCGCTCTATTAAGTTCTAGCTTGATTGCGTATGATTGTTTGGTTTTATTCTGCACTTCTAGGTCGTGTACTATCTTAGTTGCTACTGAGATATCCTTTTCTCTTTGTTTTTTTATTTTGGCTCCTAGTTTCATTAATTCTCCTTTTATAAACACCTTATGGCCGAGCCAGGCCGTGAAAAGATTTGTCTCTGGAGTGAAGTTGTTTTTAAGGCTTTCTGTTAGTGCGGACTCTAACGTGCATTTATTACTTTCTTTAAAAACTATGCTCATATCTGCTTTCCAAATATAATCGTTATGTTTGGACAAGGTGTCTGAAATTGTCATAAAAATAGGGGCATGGTCTGACCATTCAATGTCTCCTATAGCTGATTTTTCAATTCTGTCCAGAAGAGAGCGGTCAATAGTAAAAATGTCAATTCTGGAATATGTATTGTGTCTTTGTGAAAAGAAGGAGTAATCTTTCTCGGTGGTGTGTTGGATTCTCCATATGTCATAGAGCCCATTTTTCCAGAAGAGTGAGTGTAATTCATATGGTTTTTGTTTTGGTGTGGAGGTGGAGTCGATATCATGTTGTACTGTCGCGTTAAAGTCCCCGCAGATTATTAGTGATCCTTGCTGTACTTGTCTAATTTTGCTTAGCAATTTTGTCATGAAACGATTCTGTCTTTTATTTGGGGCGTATAAGTTCACTATCGTATATTTTATGTTGTTAATAATCCCTATTAGTATGATGAACCTACTATTGGGATCAATTATCTGTTGGTCAATTTGGACTGATAGGTGGGATTTAAATGCAATCAGCACTCCTCTTTTCTTACTTTTGTATGATGAGGCGATAATGGTTGGATATAGATTATGGTTGATTTTAGGGGGGTTTAAGGATGAGATATGTGTCTCTTGTAAGCAACAGATATCTATATTGTTTCGTTTGGCCTCGCGCCATATTGATGCTCTTTTATATGGACTGTTTAGTCCCTTTACATTCAGGGACATTATTTTGATTCCCATCTACTTGGAATTGAAGCGCTTTAGTTCTGACTGATGTGTGTGTAATGTGTTGCTATCTGTTCTATTCTTAACTAATTTTTTCCAGCTCGCCAGGGGTTTGGGGTAGGGTGGATGGATTAGAGGAAACAAAAACATATTAACAAGAATACATTTAGTATTGCAAAGCATGTAAAACATTTCAATTGAGCAGATAAGTAAAAATCGCGGTAAAATGATTATCCGCGACTAATGGGGGATAAAACCAACACGTGCACAAAGAGTGTAGAACAGGTGTCCAACAAGCCATACTTAGCTGTCACGTTGAAAAGGTAAGGTGTTAGTCCCAGAGTTTCAGCGGTCGTTCCAGTCGGTTTCCAGGTGTTGAGGAGAATTTCTCGATGTGGGTTTCGGATGATGGTCTACGGTGATATTCCATGTTTTCAGGATTTCCATTCCTGCTTCAGTAGAGTTGATTGGTATGATGGAGTTAAATCTTTTGACTAGGAGTTTCGTGGGAAATCCCCACCTGTAGGGGATCCCATGGTTTCTGAGGAGGGTTGTTATTGGGGTGAATTCTCTCCTTGCTTGTAGCGTAGCCGCAGATAAATCTGTATATAATTTTATATTCTCATACGGTTGTGGCAGGTTTTGTATTTTCCTTGACTGTGATAGCAGGGCATCTTTTACGTGGAAGAAGGTGAACCTGGCCAGGGTGTCTCTAGGAACTGTATCGGGGAGGTTAGGTGGTTTTGGTACCCGGTGAACCCTATCCAGACATAACTCATAATCGGCCAGGTCTGGAATCAGGGTGTTCGTTAGCTTCTGTACGTAGTGTTTGAGATCTTGTCCAAGTACGCTTTCCGGTATTCCTCTTAGTTTAATATTGTTGCGTCTACTACGGTCTTCGTAATCTATCAATTTTGCTTGCATATTAGCGATTTTTTCCTCAGTTTCTGTATGTGCATCTACCAATGCATTATGCGCTGTGGTGAAGGATGTCATTCTCTTTTCAGTTTGAGAGACTCTGTCTCCTAAGTCATTGACTGTAGACTGAAGCGGGGTAATAAGCTGTGTCAGATCTTTATGCATGGAGTTGCGTAGTGCCATTAACATGTCTTTGAGTAGGGATTCAGAAACTGTTTTATCTGATGCTTGAAAGCTGGCAAATGCATCATGAGAGTCTGATGTAATGTCGGGCATGTCAGGGTCCTCCTCCTGTATGTCAGTGAGCTCTTCCTCTTGCAGCTTCTGCTTCTGCTTTGCAGGGCTGATTGTGGGTGAGTTATATGCTGAATTTGGAGATGATTGTACAGAAGGAATGTATGAGGGGCTGCTGCTGTGATCTGACATGCTGCTGGTATGTGTGCTCCCGCGTTTAGCGTGGAGCGGCGCCATTTTGAGACTCTTCTGAGCTCCTTTATTATCCCCTCGTGGAGGTGCTGAGAGAGGGGAGATATCAGTCTGACCTGAGTCGTTGTCGTTCTCCTGCTCTTTTTCCTCCTGTGGGATCTTCAATGCCGCTCCTCTGCTCCTCTGTTGGCTGCGCTGAGGGAGCGGATGCGGCGAGCGCGGTGAGCGCTGCTGTATGGGACCGCCGGCGCCATTTTTAGATCTCCCGGGCGCGGCGGAGCTGTGCTGTCTGGGTGTTTTATCGGCTTCTTTAGCCGAACGCTTCCTGCCTGCCGCCTGCATACTGGTCTCCCCGAGGTCGGGATGCCTTTCCTCCGCTACTCGGCAGGTTTTGTCGCTGGGAGCTGTTGCTTTTATGGCTATTGGCACGGAGCTACTCTCCTATGCGGCCATGCAGCTCGGTGGCTTAACCACGCCCCGCGCTGACGAGGTTTTGTGCCGTTCTCCTGTGCTGTGACTCGCCCTGACGAGGTTTTGTGCTGTTTTCTTGTGCGGTGACTCGCGCTGACGAGGTTTTGTGCCGTTTTCTTGTGCGGTGACTCGCGCTGACGAGGTTTTGTGCCGTTTTCTTGTGCGGTGACTCGCGCTGACGAGGTTTGGTGCTGTTTTCTTGTGCGGTGACTCGGTCTGACGAGGTTTTGTGCTGTTTTCTTGTGCGGTGACTCGCGCTGACGAGGTTTTGTGCTGTTTTCTTGTGGGGTGACTCGCGCTGACGAGGTTTTGTGCCGTTTTCTTGTGCGGTGACTCGCGCTGACGAGGTTTTGTGCTGTTTTCTTGTGCGGTGACTCGCGCTGACGAGGTTTTGTGCCGTTTTCTTGTGCGGTGACTCGCGCTGACGAGGTTTTGTGCTGTTTTCTTGTGCGGTGACTCGCGCTGACGAGGTTTTGTGCTGTTTTCTTGTGCGGTGACTCGCGCTGACGAGGTTTTGTGCCGTTTTCTTGTGCGGTGACTCGCGCTGACGAGGTTTTGTGCTGTTTTCTTGTGCGGTGACTCGCGCTGACGAGGTTTTGTGCCGTTTTCTTGTGCGGTGACTCGCGCTGACGAGGTTTGGTGCTGTTTTCTTGTGCGGTGACTCGGTCTGACGAGGTTTTGTGCTGTTTTCTTGTGCGGTGACTCGCGCTGACGAGGTTTGGTGCCGTTTTCTTGTGCGGTGACTCGGTCTGACGAGGTTTTGTGCTGTTTTCTTGTGCTGTGACTCGCGCTGACGAGGTTTTGTGCTGTTTTCTTGTGCGGTGACTCGCGCTGACGAGGTTTTGTGCCGTTTTCTTGTGCGGTGACTCGTGCTGACGAGGTTTTGTGCCGTTTTCTTGTGCGGTGACTCGCGCTGACGAGGTTTTGTGCTGTTTTCTTGTACGGTGACTCGCGCTGACGAGGTTTTGTGCCGTTTTCTTGTGCGGTGACTCGCCCTGACGAGGTTTGGTGCTGTTTTCTTGTGCGGTGACTCGCGCTGACGAGGTTTTGTGCTGTTTTCTTGTGCGGTGACTCGCGCTGACGAGGTTTTGTGCTGTTTTCTTGTGCGGTGACTCGCGCTGATGAGGTTTTGTGCCGTTTTCTTGTGCGGTGACTCGCGCTGACGAGGTTTTGTGCTGTTTTCTTGTGCGGTGACTCGCGCTGACGAGGTTTTGTGCTGTTTTCTTGTGCGGTGACTCGTGCTGACGAGGTTTTGTGCCGTTTTCTTGTGCGGTGACTCTTGCTGACGAGGTTTTGTGCCGTTTTCTTGTGCGGTGACTCGCGCTGACGAGGTTTTGTGCCGTTTTCTTGTGCTGTGACTCGCGCTGATGAGGTTTTGTGCTGTTTTCTCGTGCGGTGACTCGCCCTGACGAGGTTTTGTGCCGTTTTCTTGTGCTGTGACTCGCGCTGATGAGGTTTTGTGCTGTTTTCTTGTGCGGTGACTCGCGCTGACGAGGTTTTGTGCCGTTTTCTTGTGCTGTGACTCGCCCTGACGAGGTTTTGTGCCGTTTTCTTGTGCGGTGACTCACGCTGACGAGGTTTTGTGCTGTTTTCTTGTGCGGTGACTCGTGCTGACGAGGTTTTGTGCCGTTTTCTTGTGTGGTGACTCGCGCTGACGAGGTTTTGTGCTGTTTTCTTGTGCGGTGACTCTTGCTGACGAGGTTTTGTGCTGTTTTCTTGTGCGGTGACTCGCGCTGACGAGGTTTTGTGCTGTTTTCTTGTGCGGTGACTCGCGCTGACGAGGTTTTGTGCCGTTTTCTTGTGCGGTGACTCGCGCTGACGAGGTTTTGTGCTGTTTTCTTGTGCGGTGACTCGTGCTGACGAGGTTTTGTGCCGTTTTCTTGTGCGGTGACTCTTGCTGACGAGGTTTTGTGCTGTTTTCTTGTGCGGTGACTCGCGCTGATGAGGTTTTGTGCCGTTTTCTTGTGCTGTGACTCGCGCTGACGAGGTTTTGTGCCGTTTTCTTGTGCGGTGACTCGCGCTGACAAGGTTTTGTGCCGTTTTCTTGTGCGGTGACTCGCGCTGACGAGGTTTTGTGCCGTTTTCTTGTGCGGTGACTCGCGCTGACGAGGTTTGGTGCTGTTTTCTTGTGCTGTGACTCGCGCTGACGAGGTTTTGTGCTGTTTTCTTGTGCGGTGACTCGCGCTGACGAGGTTTTGTGCCGTTTTCTTGTGCGGTGACTCGCGCTGACGAGATTTTGTGCTGTTTTCTTGTGCGGTGACTCGCGCTGACGAGGTTTTGTGCCGTTTTCTTGTGCGGTGACTCACGCTGACGAGGTTTTGTGCCGTTTTCTTGTGCTGTGACTCGCGCTGACGAGGTTTTGTGCCGTTTTCTTGTGCGGTGACTCGCGCTGACGAGGTTTTGTGCTGTTTTCTTGTGCGGTGACTCGCGGTGACGAGGTTTTGTGCTGTTTTCTCGTGCGGTGACTCGCGCTGACGAGGTTTTGTGCGGTTTTCTTGTGCGGTGACTCGCGCTGACGAGTTTTGTGCCGTTTTCTTGTGCGGTGACTCGCGCTGATGAGGTTTTGTGCCGTTTTCTTGTGCGGTGACTCGCGCTGACGAGGTTTGGTGCCGTTTTCTTGTGCGGTGACTCGTGCTGACGAGGTTTTGTGCTGTTTTCTTGTGCGGTGACTCGCGCTGACGAGGTTTTGTGCCGTTTTCTTGTGCGGTGACTCGCGCTGACGAGGTTTTATGCCGTTTTCTTGTGCGGTGACTCTTGCTGACGAGGTTTTGTGCCGTTTTCTTGTGCGGTGACTCTTGCTGACGAGGTTTTGTGCTGTTTTCTTGTGCTGTGACTCGCGCTGACGAGGTTTGGTGCCGTTTTCTTGTGCGGTAACTCGCGCTGACGAGGTTTTGTGCTGTTTTCTTGTGCGGTGACTCGCGCTGACGAGGTTTTATGCCGTTTTCTTGTGCGGTGACTCGGTCTGACGAGGTTTTGTGCTGTTTTCTTGTGCGGTGACTCGCGCTGACGAGGTTTTGTGCCGTTTTCTTGTGCGGTGACTCGCGCTGACGAGGTTTTGTGCTGTTTTCTTGTGCGGTGACTTGCGCTGACGAGGTTTTGTGCTGTTTTCTTGTGGGGTGACTCGCGCTGACGAGGTTTTGTGCTGTTTTCTTGTGCGGTGACTCGCGCTGACGAGGTTTTGTGCTGTTTTCTTGTGCGGTGACTCGTGCTGACGAGGTTTTGTGCTGTTTTCTTGTGCGGTGACTCGCGCTGACAATGTTTTGTGCCGTTTTCTTGTGCGTGACTCGCCCTGACGAGGTTTGGTGCCGTTTTCTTGTGCGGTGACTCGCGCTGATGAGGTTTTGTGCCGTTTTCTTGTGCGGTGACTCTTGCTGACGAGGTTTTGTGCTGTTTTCTTGTGCGGTGACTCGCGCTGACGAGGTTTTGTGCTGTTTTCTTGTGCGGTGACTCGTGCTGACGAGGTTTTGTGCTGTTTTCTTGTGCGGTGACTCGCGCTGACAATGTTTTGTGCCGTTTTCTTGTGCGTGACTCGCCCTGACGAGGTTTGGTGCCGTTTTCTTGTGCGGTGACTCGCGCTGATGAGGTTTTGTGCCGTTTTCTTGTGCGGTGACTCTTGCTGACGAGGTTTTGTGCTGTTTTCTTGTGCGGTGACTTGCGCTGACGAGGTTTTGTGCCGTTTTCTTGTGCGGTGACTCGCGCTGACGAGGTTTTGTGCCGTTTTCTTGTGCGGTGACTCTCGCTGACGAGTTTTGTGCGGTTTTCTTGTGCGGTGACTCGCGCTGACGAGGTTTGGTGCTGTTTTCTTGTGCGGTGACTCGCGCTGACGAGGTTTTGTGCCGTTTTCTTGTGCGGTGACTCGCGCTGACGAGGTTTTGTGCCGTTTTCTTGTGCGGTGACTCGCGCTGACGAGGTTTTGTGCTGTTTTCTTGTGCGGTGACTCGCGCTGACGAGGTTTTGTGCCGTTTTCTTGTGCGGTGACTCGCGCTGACGAGGTTTTGTGCCGTTTTCTTGTGCGGTGACTCGGGCTGACGAGGTTTTGTGCTGTTTTCTTGTGCGGTGACTCGCGCTGACGAGGTTTTGTGTCGTTTTCTTGTGCGGTGACTCGCGCTGACGAGGTTTTGTGCCGTTTTCTTGTGCGGTGACTCGCGCTGACGAGGTTTTGTGCTGTTTTCTTGTGCGGTGACTCGCGCTGACGAGGTTTTGTGCTGTTTTCTTGTGCGGTGACTCGCCCTGACGAGGTTTTGTGCCGTTTTCTTGTGCGGTGACTCGCCCTGACGAGGTTTTGTGCAGTTTTCTTGTGCGGTGACTCGCGCTGACGAGGTTTTGTGCTGTTTTCTTGTGCGGTGACTCGCGCTGACGAGGTTTTGTGCTGTTTTCTTGTGCGGTGACTCGCGCTGACGAGGTTTTGTGCCGTTTTCTTGTGCTGTGACTCGCGCTGACGAGGTTTTGTGCTGTTTTCTTGTGCGGTGACTCGCCCTGACGAGGTTTGGTGCCGTTTTCTTGTGCTGTGACTCGCGCTGACGAGGTTTTGTGCCGTTTTCTTGTGCAGTGACTCGCGCTGATGAGGTTTTGTGCTGTTTTCTTGTGCGGTGACTCGCGCTGACGAGGTTTTATGCTGTTTTCTTGTGCGGTGACTCGCGCTGACGAGGTTTTGTGCCGTTTTCTTGTGCGGTGACTCGGTCTGACGAGGTTTTGTGCCGTTTTCTTGTGCTGTGACTCGCGCTGACGAGGTTTTGTGCCGTTTTCTTGTGCGGTGACTCGCGCTGACGAGGTTTTGTGCCGTTTTCTTGTGCGGTGACTCGCCCTGACGAGGTTTGGTGCCGTTTTCTTGTGCGGTGACTCTCGCTGACGAGGTTTTGTGCCGTTTTCTTGTGCGGTGACTCGCGCTGACGAGGTTTTGTGCCGTTTTCTTGTGCGGTGACTCGCGCTGACGAGGTTTTGTGCTGTTTTCTTGTGGGGTGACTCGCGCTGACGAGGTTTTGTGCCGTTTTCTTGTGCGGTGACTCGCGCTGACGAGGTTTTGTGCCGTTTTCTTGTGCGGTGACTCGCGCTGACGAGGTTTTGTGCCGTTTTCTTGTGCTGTGACTCTTGCTGACGAGGTTTTGTGCCGTTTTCTTGTGCGTGACTCGCCCTGACGAGGTTTTGTGCTGTTTTCTTGTGCGGTGACTCGCGCTGATGAGGTTTTGTGCTGTTTTCTTGTGCGGTGACTCGCGCTGACGAGGTTTTGTGCTGTTTTCTTGTGCGGTGACTCGCGCTGACGAGGTTTTGTGCCGTTTTCTTGTGCGGTGACTCGCGCTGACGAGGTTTTGTGCTGTTTTCTTGTGCGGTGACTCGTGCTGACGAGGTTTTGTGCTGTTTTATTGTGCTGTGACTCGCGCTGACGAGGTTTTGCGCCGTTTTCTTGTGCGGTGACTCGCGCTGACGAGGTTTTGTGCCGTTTTCTTGTGCGGTGACTCGCGCTGACGAGGTTTTGTGTTGTTTTCTTGTGCGGTGACTCGCGCTGCCGAGGTTTTGTGCTGTTTTCTTGTGCGGTGACTCGCGCTGACGAGGTTTTGTGCTGTTTTCTTGTGCGGTGACTCGCGCTGACGAGGTTTTGTGCCGTTTTCTTGTGCTGTGACTCTTGCTGACGAGGTTTTGTGCCGTTTTCTTGTGGGGTGACTCGCGCTGACGAGGTTTTGTGCTGTTTTCTTGTGCGGTGACTCGCGCTGACGAGGTTTTGTGCCGTTTTCTTGTGCGGTGACTCGCGCTGACGAGGTTTTGTGCCGTTTTCTTGTGCGGTGACTCGCGCTGACGAGGTTTTGTGCCGTTTTCTTGTGCGGTGACTCTTGCTGACAATGTTTGGTGCCGTTTTCTTGTGGGGTGACTCGCACTGACGAGGTTTTGTGCCGTTTTCTTGTGCGTTGACTTGCGCTGACGAGGTTTTGTGCCGTTTTCTTGTGCGGTGACTCGCGCTGACGAGGTTTTGTGCTGTTTTGTTGTGTGGTGACTCGCGCTGATGAGGTTTTGTGCTGTTTTCTTGTGCGGTGACTCGCGCTGACAATGTTTTGTGCCGTTTTCTTGTGCTGTGACTCGCCCTGACGAGGTTTTGTGCCGTTTTCTTGTGCTGTGACTCGCGCTGACGAGGTTTTGTGCCGTTTTCTTGTGCGGTGACTCGCCCTGACGAGGTTTTGTGCTGTTTTCTTGTGCGTGACTCGCGCTGACGAGGTTTTGTGCCGTTTTCTTGTGCTGTGACTCGCCCTGACGAGGTTTTGTGCTGTTTTCTTGTGCGGTGACTCGGTCTGACGAGGTTTTGTGCCGTTTTCTTGTGCGTGACTCGCCCTGACGAGGTTTTGTGCTGTTTTCTTGTGCGGTGACTCGGTCTGACGAGGTTTTGTGCCGTTTTCTTGTGCGGTGACTCGGTCTGACGAGGTTTGGTGCTGTTTTCTTGTGCGGTGACTCCATCTTCACAAAATCCAGTTACAATTTTGGAAAAATACAAGTGCCCCCCCCCCCCCCTGTATTACATAACCCGTGTTTACACTACGAGCGATGAGCGGGATCAGCCCCGTGTACTTGTCTCTATTGTGGATAATCCCGCCTGGACAATGGGCTGAAGCCTCCCGGATCAGCGCTGCGCTCCCTGGGGCAGCGTTGGACTGTTCCATGATGCGGGGGGGGATTAGTCGTGTTGTTCTGCTTCCAGCTGCCGCTGAGCCTTTAATACCTCCTATTCTGTGACATCTGCACCGCGGTCACATGACTTGCCCCTCCGGGGGGCAGCTCCGGGGGCTGCTGTTCCCTTGGGGGGAAAGGGATCCAGAATGTGAGGTCGTCCGTAGTCAACAACCCTGGTCACCGGCCCCCGGACCACATTCAGCAGTTTATACTCCTCTCACATCCAAAGCTGCTGTTCACTGTAAACCTCATCCTATAATCCAATCAGTCCCAGAGCTGCACTCACAGTTCTGCTGTTACGTCATGTCACACCACAAAGCGCACTTCAGAGCAGCACTCGCATTTCTGCTGTTACTTCTAAGACTATCCATAAGCCAAACCCCTTCCTGTGAGAGTGAAATGTAGAAAATAGTGACAGTGCTGGAGTCCAGCAGAGGCAGAGTATAGGGGTAATGTCAGCAGCACAGGGGGCCCCCGATGTCAGCAGCACAGGGGGCCTCCGATGTCAGGGGGCCTCCGATGTCAGCAGCACAGGGGGCCCCCGATGTCGGCAGCACAGGGGGCCCCCGATGTCGGCAGCACAGGGGGCCCCCGATGTCGGCAGCACAGGGGGCCCCCGATGTCGGCAGCACAGGGGGCCCCCGATGTCGGCAGCACAGGGGGCCCCCGATGTCGGCAGCACAGGGGGCCCCCGATGTCGGCAGCACAGGGGGCCCCCGATGTCGGCAGCTCAGAGGGCTTCAGCACTGGGGGGCAGATTTGCCGTCTCTCACTGAGCTGCCATAGTTTCTGTCTGTGACGTCACCGAGCATGCTCCGACCCCCCATCTATGGCTACTGTCTGCTGCCTTGCCGCCCCCCCTCCCCTGGCTGCTACCGCCTGAGAGGAGAGGGACCCCCATGTAGATTGCTGAGCACCCCCTCCTGCTTCCCCCTGCTTCCGGACCCCCCACTCTCTAGTGTCTATGTAAATCCTTAATGGTAAATGCTACTATGGTGCCCCCTTGTGGATTGTGCGGCTCGTGTTACCTTGATTACATTTAGCTGCTTGTACCCATGTATGATGCTCATGAACGATGCACTGCAGTCATTGGCTGGGCGGCCGTGCTAGAGAGGGGCCAGGTAAGTAAGTGAACCTCCTCGTACTGCACCTCGCCTTCCATACAGGTACAGCACTGACATCTAGTGGAGGAGCGCAGCTCTGCAGGGGAGGAGACGCTGACATCTAGTGGAGGAGCGCAGCTCTGCAGGGGAGGAGACGCTGGCATCTAGTGGAGGAGCGCAGCTCTGCGGGGGAGGAGACGCTGACATCTAGTGGAGGAGCGCAGCTCTGCAGGGGAGGAGACGCTGACATCTAGTGGAGGAGCGTAGCTCTGCAGGGGAGGAGACGCTGACATCTAGTGGAGGACCGCAGCTCTGCAGGGGAGGAGACGCTGACATCTAGTGGAGGAGCGTAGCTCTGCGGGGGAGGAGATGCTGACATCTAGTGGAGGAGCGCAGCTCTGTGGGGGAGGAGACGCTGACATCTAGTGGAGGAGCGCAGCTCTGCAGGAGAGGAGACGCTGACATCTAGTGGAGGAGTGCAGCTCTGAAGGGGAGGAGACGCTGACATCTAGTGGAGGAGCACAGCTCTGAAGGGGAGGAGACGCTGACATCTAGTGGAGGAGCGCAGCTCTGCAGGGGAGGAGACGCTGACATCTAGTGGAGGAGCGCAGCTCTGCAGGGGAGGAGACGCTGACATCTAGAGGAGGAGCGCAGCTCTGCAGGGGAGGAGACGCTGACATCTAGTGGAGGAGCGCAGCTCTGCAGGGGAGGAGACGCTGACATCTAGTGGAGGAGCGCAGCTCTGCAGGGCAGGAGACGCTGATATCTAGTGGAGGAGCGCAGCTCTGCAGGAGAGGAGACGCTGACATCTAGTGGAGGAGTGCAGCTCTGCGGGGGAGGAGATGCTGACATCTAGTGGAGGAGCGCAGCTCTGCAGGGGAGGAGATGCTGACATCTAGTGGAGGAGCGTAGCTCTGCAGGGCAGGAGACGCTGATATCTAGTGGAGGAGTGCAGCTCTGCAGGGGAGGAGAATCTGGCATCTAGTGGAGGAGCGCAGCTCTGCAGGGCAGGAGACACTGATATCTAGTGGAGGAGTGCAGCTCTGCAGGGGAGGAGACGCTGACATCTAGTGGAGGAGCGCAGCTCTGCAGGAGAAGAGACGCTGACATCTAGTGGAGGAGCGCAGCTCTGTGGGGGAGGAGATGCTGACATCTAGTGGAGGAGCGCAGCTCTGCGGGGGAGGAGACGCTGACATCTAGTGGAGGAGCGCAGCTCTGCGGGGGAGGAGATGCTGACATCTAGTGGAGGAGCGCAGCTCTGCAGGGCAGGAGACACTGATATCTAGGGGAGGAGGCGCTGACATCTAGTGGAGGAGTGCAGCTCTGCGGGGGAGGAGATGCTGACATCTAGTGGAGGAGCGAAGCTCTGCAGGGGAGGAGATGCTGACATCTAGTGGAGGAGCGCAGCTCTGCAGGGCAGGAGACGCTGATATCTAGTGGAGGAGTGCAGCTCTGCAGGGGAGGAGAAGCTGGCATCTAGTGGAGGAGCGCAGCTCTGCAGGGCAGGAGACACTGATATCTAGTGGAGGAGTGCAGCTCTGCAGGGGAGGAGACGCTGACATCTAGTGGAGGAGCGCAGCTCTGCAGGGAAGGAGACGCTGACATCTAGTGGAGGAGCGCAGCTCTGCAGGAGAGGAGACGCTGACATCTAGTGGAGGAGCGCAGCTCTGCAGGGGAGGAGACGCTGACATCTAGTGGAGGAGCGCAGCTCTGCAGGGGAGGAGACGCTGACATCTAGTGGAGGAGCGCAGCTCTGCAGGGGAGGAGACGCTGACATCTAGTGGAGGAGCGCAGCTCTGCGGGGGAGGAGACGCTGATATCTAGTGGAGGAGCGCAGCTCTGCAGGAGAAGAGACGCTGACATCTAGTGGAGGAGCGCAGCTCTGTGGGGGAGGAGATGCTGACATCTAGTGGAGGAGCGCAGCTCTGCGGGGGAGGAGACGCTGACATCTAGTGGAGGAGCGCAGCTCTGCGGGGGAGGAGATGCTGACATCTAGTGGAGGAGCGCAGCTCTGCGGGGGAGGAGACGCTGACATCTAGTGGAGGAGTGCAGCTCTGCGGGGGAGGAGACGCTGACATCTAGTGGAGAAGCGCAGCTCTGCAGGGCAGGAGACACTGATATCTAGTGGAGGAGCGCAGCTCTGCAGGGGAGGAGACGCTGACATCTAGTGGAGGAGCGCAGCTCTGCGGGGGAGGAGACGCTGACATCTAGTGGAGGAGCGCAGCTCTGCGGGGGAGGAGATGCTGACATCTAGTGGAGGAGCGCAGCTCTGCAGGGCAGGAGACACTGATATCTAGGGGAGGAGACGCTGACATCTAGTGGAGGAGTGCAGCTCTGCGGGGGAGGAGACGCTGACATCTAGTGGAGGAGCGCAGCTCTGCGGGGGAGGAGACGCTGATATCTAGTGGAGGAGCGCAGCTCTGCAGGAGAAGAGACGCTGACATCTAGTGGAGGAGCGCAGCTCTGTGGGGGAGGAGATGCTGACATCTAGTGGAGGAGCGCAGCTCTGCGGGGGAGGAGACGCTGACATCTAGTGGAGGAGTGCAGCTCTGCGGGGGAGGAGACGCTGACATCTAGTGGAGAAGCGCAGCTCTGCAGGGCAGGAGACACTGATATCTAGTGGAGGAGCGCAGCTCTGTGGGGGAGGAGATGCTGACATCTAGTGGAGGAGCGCAGCTCTGCAGGGGAGGAGATGCTGACATCTAGTGGAGGAGCACAGCTCTGCGGGGGAGGAGACGCTGACATCTAGTGGAGGAGCGCAGCTCTGCAGGGCATGAGACACTGATATCTAGGGGAGGAGACGCTGACATCTAGTGGAGGAGCGCAGCTCTGCAGGAGAAGAGACGCTGACATCTAGTGGAGGAGCGCAGCTCTGCAGGAGAAGAGACGCTGACATCTAGTGGAGGAGCGCAGCTCTGCAGGAGAAGAGACGCTGACATCTAGTGGAGGACCGCAGCTCTGCAGGGGAGGAGACGCTGACATCTAGTGGTGGAGCGCAGCTCTGCAGGAGAGGAGACGCTGACATCTAGTGGAGGAGCGCAGCTCTGCAGGAGAGGAGACGCTGACATCTAGTGGAGGAGCGCAGCTCTGCAGGGGAGGAGATGCTGACATCTAGTGGAGGAGCGCAGCTCTGCAGGAGAGGAGACGCTGACATCTAGTGGAGGAGCGCAGCTCTGCAGGGGAGGAGACGCTGACATCTAGTGGAGGAGCGCAGCTCTGCAGGGGAGGAGATGCTGACATCTAGTGGAGGAGCGCAGCTCTGCAGGAGAGGAGACGCTGACATCTAGTGGAGGAGCGCAGCTCTGCAGGGGAGGAGATGCTGACATCTAGTGGAGGAGCGCAGCTCTGCAGGAGAGGAGACGCTGACATCTAGTGGAGGAGCGCAGCTCTGCAGGGGAGGAGACGCTGACATCTAGTGGAGGAGCGCAGCTCTGCAGGAGAGGAGACGCTGACATCTAGTGGAGGAGCGCAGCTCTGTGGGGGAGGAGATGCTGACATCTAGTGGAGGAGCGCAGCTCTGCGGGGGAGGAGACGCTGACATCTAGTGGAGGAGCACAGCTCTGAAGGGGAGGAGACGCTGACATCTAGTGGAGGAGCGCAGCTCTGCAGGGGAGGAGACGCTGACATCTAGTGGAGGAGCGCAGCTCTGCAGGGGAGGAGACACTGACATCTAGTGGAGGAGCGCAGCTCTGCGGGGGAGGAGACGCTGACATCTAGTGGAGGAGCGCAGCTCTGCAGGAGAGGAGACGCTGACATCTAGTGGAGGAGCGCAGCTCTGCAGGAGAGGAGACGCTGACATCTAGTGGAGGAGCGCAGCTCTGCAGGAGAGGAGACGCTGACATCTAGTGGAGGAGCGCAGCTCTGCAGGGCATGAGACACTGATATCTAGGGGAGGAGACGCTGACATCTAGTGGAGGAGCGCAGCTCTGCAGGAGAGGAGACGCTGACATCTAGTGGAGGAGCGCAGCTCTGCAGGAGAGGAGACGCTGACATCTAGTGGAGGAGCGCAGCTCTGCAGGAGAGGAGACGCTGACATCTGAGCTTTTGCTGCTGTATGAGGAATGTGTGGGGGGCTCTGCGGGGGAGGGGCTTCGGATGTGCAGAGGCTCCTCTTGGGGGTCCTGCCTTGAGCTGATCGGTGACCGGCGGGGGGCGCCCTCGCTGCAGATATTGGAGCCGGCTCAGCTTGTCCCTCCTGTCCCTGCAGATGAGCCGGAGACACGGGACGCCTGGTGGGCCGAGATCCGTCAGGAGATAAAGTCTCACGCCAAGGCTCTGGGCTGCCATGCCGTGGTGGGCTACAGCGAGTCCACCAGCATCTGGTGAGTAGGCGGGGCTGGGGAGGGGTGTGGGCGGGGCTGTGACTACCTCTCACCGGTCTTCTCTCTGCAGTGAGGAGGTGTGCATCCTGTCTGCTGCGGGCACGGCCGCCGTGCTGAACCCCCGATTCCTGCAGGAGGCGTCCGGCGAGTGCTGCCCGGAGCAAAGGTTATCGACGCAGCCCCCCGGATTCTTTATAGGGTCAGACAAGGGAGAGGTTGATTATATCCTGAAGGATAGTGGCGTCCGGCCGGGGTAGGTCCCACATTGTAGGGGCGAGTGCAGGACCCCAAAAACTAACATCACCAGAGGTAACAGCACATCACCTGCAAGAATGGACCCGCCCTTTAAGACCCTCCCACCAGTGACCCCAGAACTAACCCACAAGGCACCAGGGGGGGGGGGTACAACATGGCCGCCTGTAGGGGGACCCCGTGTGACCTGCACTCACCGCCCTTGTATTGACCCCCAGTTATGTTACAACTTGTACTCCACACACACACAGAGCTGCATCTATTACTCCTGTCATAATCTGATGTGTACGCTCCAGTCACATCCAGAGCTGCAGTCTGCTATTCTGCTGTTTAAACGTCTGTGACTACAGTGTTGGGCGTTAAATGAGTGCAGCTCTGGCTGTGACTGGAGTGTATGATGTGAGTGCAGCTCTGGCTGTGACTGGAGTGTATGATGTGCAGTGAGTGCAGCTCTGGCTGTGACTGGAGTGTATGATGCGAGTGCAGCTCTGGCTGTGACTGGAGTGTATGATGCGAGTGCAGCTCTGGCTGTGACTGGAGTGTATGATGCGAGTGCAGCTCTGGCTGTGACTGGAGTGTATGATGCGAGTGCAGCTCTGGCTGTGACTGGAGTGTATGATGCGAGTGCAGCTCTGGCTGTGACTGGAGTGTATGATGCGAGTGCAGCTCTGGCTGTGACTGGAGTGTATGCTGTGAGTGCAGCTCTGGCTGTGACTGGAGTGTATGATGTGTAGTGAGTGCAGCTCTGGCTGTGACTGGAGTGTATGCTGTGAGTGCAGCTCTGGCTGTGACTGGAGTGTATGATGTGTAGTGAGTGCAGCTCTGGCTGTGACTGGAGTGTATGCTGTGAGTGCAGCTCTGGCTGTGACTGGAGTGTATGATGCGAGTGCAGCTCTGGCTGTGACTGGAGTGTATGATGCGAGTGCAGCTCTGGCTGTGACTGGAGTGTATGCTGTGAATGCAGCTGTGGCTGTGACTGGAGTGTATGATGTGAGTGCAGCTGTGGCTGTGACTGGAGTGTATGCTGTGAGTGCAGCTCTGGTTGTGACTGGAGTGTATGATGTTCTGTGAGTGCAGCTCTGGCTGTGACTGGAGTAAATGATGTGCAGTGAGTGCAGCTCTGGTTGTGACTGGAGTGTATGCTGTGAGTGCAGCTCTGGCTGTGACTGGAGTGTATGATGTGCAGTGAGTGCAGCTCTGGTTGTGACTGGAGTGTATGCTGTGAGTGCATCTCTGGCTGTGACTGGAGTGTATGATGTGCAGTGAGTGCAGCTCTGGTTGTGACTGGAGTGTATGATGTGTAGTGAGTGCAGCTCTGGCTGTGACTGGAGTGTATGATGTGCAGTGAGTGCAGCTCTGGCTGTGACTGGAGTGTATGCTGTGAGTGCAGCTCTGGCTGTGACTGGAGTGTATGATGTGCAGTGAGTGCAGCTGTGGCTGTGACTGGAGTGTATGATGTGCAGTGAGTGCAGCTCTGGCTGTGACTGGAGTGTATGATGTGCAGTGAGTGCAGCTCTGGCTGTGACTGGAGTGTATGATGCGAGTGCAGCTCTGGCTGTGACTGGAGTGTATGATGTGCAGCTCTGGCTGTGACTGGAGTGTATGATGTGCAGTGAGTGCAGCTCTGGCTGTGACTGGAGTGTATGCTGTGAGTGCATCTCTGGCTGTGACTGGAGTGTATGATGTGCAGTGAGTGCAGCTCTGGCTGTGACTGGAGTGTATGCTGTGAGTGCAGCTCTGGCTGTGACTGGAGTGTATGATGTGCAGTGAGTGCAGCTCTGGTTGTGACTGGAGTGTATGATGTTCTGTGAGTGTAGCTCTGGCTGTGACTGGAGTGAATGATGTGCAGTGAGTGCAGCTCTGGCTGTGACTGGAGTGTATGATGTGCAGTGAGTGCAGCTCTGGCTGTGACTGGAGGTGATCACTGGTGTAACCCCTCCCTCTTGCACAGGTGGGAGGAGTCTCCGTCGCCCCCCTGTGGGTTCTGTCATATCCCGTACGATGAGCTGAACATGCCCTTCCCGGCGCACCTCACCTTCTGTTCCAGCTGCCGGCGGCAGAAGGTTCCGGACGTTCTGTTCACCACGATCGAGCTGCCGGCGGAGACCCCCGTGGTGGGGAAGGGCTGCCTCATCCAGGCCAGGTACTGACAGCCCCGCCCCCTGGACTCCCGCTGCAGCCCATCCCAGCTGACGTCCTCTTGTGTCGCCCCCCGCAGGTTGTGCCGCCTGAAGAAGAAGGCGCAGGCGGAGGCCAATGCCACCTCCATCAGTAACCTCCTGCCCTTCATGGAGTACGAGCTGCACACTCAGCTCATGAACAAGCTCAAGCTGAAAGGGATGAACGCGCTCTTCGGCCTCCGCATCCAGATCACCGTGGGAGAGAACATGCTGCTGGGGCTGGCCGTAAGTCTCACTACCCACAATTCTCTAGTGCCGCCCACCCTGACCACAGGAGAATCCTGGGTAATGGGGGTCTCTCTTAGTCTGCCACAGGAGTGTACCTGGCCGCGCTCCCCACTCCCGGGGGCATCCAGATCTCCGGGAAGACCCCCAGCGACGCCACCTACGAGCAGCCGGTGTCACACATGCAGAAGAAGATCAACGAGACCATCGCCAAGAACAAGGAGCTGTACGAAATCAACCCCCCAGTGAGTGACCCCAGAGGGTGGGGGGCGGTATATTATATAGAGGGCGTGGGAATGGTGGTATAGTATATAGATCGCGGGAGGTCATACACTGCTGAGCCTTATCAGGAGAATGCCAAGATATTGTAAGGAGGTCATACAGGCACGTGGAGGCCACACACACAATACTGAGCCTCATCAGGAGCTGCCAAGATATTGTAGGTAGGTCATACAGGCACATGGAGGTCACACACAATACTGAGACTCATCAGGAGCATGCCCAGGTGTTGTAGGGAGGTCATACAGGCATGTGGAGGTCACACACAATACTGAGCCTCATCAGGAGCTGCCAAGATATTGTACGGAGGACATACAGGCACGTGGAGACCACACACAATACTGAGCTCATCAGGAGCATGCCCAGGTGTTGTAGGGAGGACATACAGGCACGTGGAGGTCACACACACTACTGATCTCATCAGGAGCATGCCCAGGTGTTGTAGGGAGGTCATACAGGCACGTGGAGGCCACACATAATACTGAGCTCATCAGGAGCATGCCGAGGTGTTGTAGGGAGGTCATACAGGCACGTGGAGGTCACACACAATACTGAGCCTCATCAGAAGCATGCCGAGGTGTTGTAGGAAGGTCATACAGGCACATGGAGGCCACACACACTACTGAGCCTCATCAGGAGCATGCCGAGGTGTTGTAGGGAGGTCATACAGGCACATGGAGGTCACACACAATACTGATCTCATCAGGAGCATGCCGAGGTGTTGTAGGGAGGTCATACAGGCACATGGAGGTCACACACAATACTAAGCCTTATCAGGAGCATGCAGAGGTGTTGTAGGGAGGACATACAGGCACGTGGAGGCCACACACAATACTGAGCCTCATCAGGAGCATGCCCAGGTGTTGTAGGGAGGTCATACAGGCACATGGAGGCCACACACAATACTGAGCCTCATCAGGAGCATGCCGAGGTGTTGTAGGAAGGTCATACAGGCACATGGAGGCCACACACAATACTGACCTCATCAGGAGCATGCCGAGGTGTTGTAGGGAGGTCATACAGGCACATGGAGGCCACACACACTACTGAGCCTCATCAGGAGCATGCCGAGGTGTTGTAGGGAGGTCATACAGGCACGTGGAGGCCACACACACAATACTGAGCCTCATCAGGAGCATGCCCAGGTGTTGTAGGGAGGTCATACAGGCACGTGGAGGTCACACACACAATACTGAGCCTCATCAGGAGCATGCCCAGGTGTTGTAGGGAGGTCATACAGGCACGTGGAGGCCACACACACAATACTGAGCCTCATCAGGAGCATGCCCAGGTGTTGTAGGGAGGTCATACAGGCACGTGGAGGCCACACACAATACTGAGCCTCATCAGGAGCATGCCGAGGTGTTGTAGGGAGGTCATACAGGCACATGGAGGCCACACACACTACTGAGCCTCATCAGGAGCATGCAGAGGTGTTGTAGGGAGGACATACAGGCACGTGGAGGCCACACACAATACTGAGCCTCATCAGGAGCATGCCCATGTGTTGTAGGGAGGTCATACAGGCACGTGGAGGCCACACACACTACTGAGCCTCATCAGGAGCATGCCGAGGTGTTGTAGGAAGGTCATACAGGCACATGGAGGCCACACACACTACTGAGCCTCATCAGGAGCATGCCGAGGTGTTGTAGGGAGGTCATGCAGGCACATGGAGGTCACACACAATACTGATCTCATCAGGAGCATGCCGAGGTGTTGTAGGGAGGTCATACAGGCACATGGAGGTCACACACAATACTAAGCCTTATCAGGAGCATGCAGAGGTGTTGTAGGGAGGACATACAGGCACGTGGAGGCCACACACAATACTGAGCCTCATCAGGAGCATGCCCAGGTGTTGTAGGGAGGTCATACAGGCACATGGAGGCCACACACAATACTGAGCCTCATCAGGAGCATGCCGAGGTGTTGTAGGAAGGTCATACAGGCACATGGAGGCCACACACAATACTGACCTCATCAGGAGCATGCCGAGGTGTTGTAGGGAGGTCATACAGGCACGTGGAGGCCACACACACTACTAAGCCTCATCAGGAGCATGCCGAGGTGTTGTAGGAAGGTCATACAGGCACATGGAGGCCACACACACTACTGAGCCTCATCAGGAGCATGCCGAGGTGTTGTAGGGAGGTCATACAGGCACGTGGAGGTCACACACAATACTGATCTCATCAGGAGCATGCCCAGGTGTTGTAGGGAGGTCATACAGGCACGTGGAGGCCACACACACAATACTGAGCCTCATCAGGAGCATGCCGAGGTGTTGTAGGAAGGTCATACAGGCACGTGGAGGCCACACACAATACTGAGCCTCATCAGGAGCATGCCGAGGTGTTGTAGGGAGGTCATACAGGCACATGGAGGCCACACACAATACTGAGCCTCATCAGGAGCATGCCGAGGTGTTGTAGGAAGGTCATACAGGCACGTGGAGGCCACACACACTACTAAGCCTCATCAGGAGCATGCCGAGGTGTTGTAGGAAGGTCATACAGGCACATGGAGGCCACACACACTACTGAGCCTCATCAGGAGCATGCCGAGGTGTTGTAGGGAGGTCATACAGGCACATGGAGGTCACACACAATACTGATCTCATCAGGAGCATGCCGAGGTGTTGTAGGGAGGTCATACAGGCACATGGAGGTCACACACAATACTAAGCCTTATCAGGAGCATGCAGAGGTGTTGTAGGGAGGACATACAGGTACGTGGAGGCCACACACACTACTGAGCCTCATCAGGAGCATGCCCAGGTGTTGTAGGGAGGTCATACAGGCACGTGGAGGCCACACACAATACTGAGCCTCATCAGGAGCATGCGGAGGTGTTGTAGGGAGGTCATACAGGCACGTGGAGGCCACACACAATACTGAGCCTCATCAGGAGCATGCCGATGTGTTGTAGGGAGGACATACAGGTACGTGGAGGCCACACACACTACTGAGCCTCATCAGGAGCATGCCGAGGTGTTGTAGGCAGGTCATACAGGCACGTGGAGACCACACACACTACTGAGCCTCATCAGGAGCATGCTCAGGTGTTGTAGGGAGGTCATACAGGCACATGGAGGCCACACACAATACTGAGCCTCATCAGGAGCATGCTCAGGTGTTGTAGGGAGGACATACAGGTACGTGGAGGTCACACACACTACTGAGCCTCATCAGGAGCATGCCCAGGTGTTGTAGGGAGGTCATACAGGTACGTGGAGGTCACACACACTACTGAGCCTCATCAGGAGCATGCCCATGTGTTGTAGGGAGGACATACAGGCACGTGGAGGCCACACACACTACTGACCTCACCAGGAGCATGCCCAGGTGTTGTAGGGAGGACATACAGGCACGTGGAGGCCACACACACTACTGACCTCACCAGGAGCATGCCTGATACCAGTTTTTCTTTACATCCTGCAGGAGATCCTGGAGGAGACAATTGGTTCTCCGATCCCAGAGCCGCGACAAAGAACCCGTCTCCTCCGCTCCCAGTCCGAGAGCTCCGACGAGGTGGTCGAGCTGGACCTGTCTCATGGGAAGAAGGACGCCTTCGTCCTGGAGGTAGGAGCCCGGGGACCCCCACCTACCAGACGTATCATACATCACACCCCACATCATACACTCCCACCGCTGCACTACACCCCACAGACTCAGGGATTTGTATCTACAGATCGATGACACCGACGCCTTGGAAGATGTCCACTCGCTGCTGACTGACACTGCGCCCCCTCCAGGTGAGAACATGTACTGCATGTAGTGAGTGCAGCTCTGGGGTATAATACAGGATGTAACTCAGGATCATTACAGGATAAGTAATGTCATGTATGTACACAGTGACTGCACCAGCAGCAGAATAGTGAGTGCAGCTCTGGGGTATAATACAGGATGTAACTCAGGATCAGTACAGGATAAGTAATGTCATGTATGTACACAGTGACTGCACCAGCAGCAGAATAGTGAGTGCAGCTCTGGAGTATAATACAGGATGTAACTCAGGATCAGTACAGGATAAGTAATGTCATGTATGTACACAGTGACTGCACCAGCAGCAGAATAGTGAGTGCAGCTCTGGGGTATAATACAGGATGTAACTCAGGATCAGTACAGGATAAGTAATGTCATGTATGTACACAGTGACTGCACCAGCAGCAGAATAGTGAGTGCAGCTCTGGGGTATAATACAGGATGTAACTCAGGATCAGTACAGGATAAGTAATGTCATGTATGTACACAGTGACTGCACCAGCAGCAGAATAGTGAGTGCAGCTCTGGGGTATAATACAGGATGTAACTCAGGATCAGTACAGGATAAGTAATGTCATGTATGTACATTGACTGCACCAGCAGCAGAATAGTGAGTGCAGCTCTGGAGTATAATACAGGATGTAACTCAGGATCAGTACAGGATAAGTAATGTCATGTATGTACACAGTGACTGCACCAGCAGCAGAATAGTGAGTGCAGCTCTGGGGTATAATACAGGATGTAACTCAGGATCAGTACAGGATAAGTAATGTCATGTATGTACACAGTGACTGCACCAGCAGCAGAATAGTGAGTGCAGCTCTGGGGTATAATACAGGATGTAACTCAGGATCAGTACAGGATAAGTAATGTCATGTATGTACACAGTGACTGCACCAGCAGCAGAATAGTGAGTGCAGCTCTGGGGTTTAATACAGGATGTAACTCAGGATCAGTAAAGGATAAGTAATGTCATGTATGTACACAGTGACTGCACCAGCAGCAGAATAGTGAGTGCAGCTCTGGGGTATAATACAGGATGTAACTCAGGATCAGTACAGGATAAGTAATGTCATGTATGTACACAGTGACTGCTCCAGCAGCAGAATAGTGAGTGCAGCTCTGGAGTATAATACAGGATGTAACTCAGGATCAGTACAGGATAAGTAATGTCATGTATGTACACAGTGACTGCACCAGCAGCAGAATAGTGACTGCAGCTCTGGGTATAATACAGGATGTAACTCAGGATCAGTACAGGAGAAGTAATGTCATGTATGTACACAGTGACTGCACCAGCAGCAGAATAGTGAGTGCAGCTCTTTGGTATAATACAGGATGTAACTCAGGATCAGTACAGGATAAGTAATGTCATGTATGTACACAGTGACTGCACCAGCAGCAGAATAGTGAGTGCAGCTCTGGGGTATAATACAGGATGTAACTCAGGATCAGTACAGGATAAGTAATGTCATGTATGTACACAGTGACTGCACCAGCAGCAGAATAGTGAGTGCAGCTCTGGGGTATAATACAGGATGTAACTCAGGATCAGTACAGGATAAGTAATGTCATGTATGTACACAGTGACTGCACCAGCAGCAGAATAGTGAGTGCAGCTCTGGAGTATAATACAGGATGTAACTCAGGAGCAGTACAGGATAAGTAATGTCATGTATGTACACAGTGACTGCACCAGCAGCAGAATAGTGAGTGCAGCTCTGGGGTATAATACAGGATGTAACTCAGGATCAGTACAGGATAAGTAATGTCATGTATGTACACAGTGACTGCACCAGCAGCAGAATAGTGAGTGCAGCTCTGGAGTATAATACAGGATGTAACTCAGGATCAGTACAGGATAAGTAATGTCATGTATGTACACAGTGACTGCTCCAGCAGCAGAATAGTGAGTGCAACTCTGGGGTATAATACAGGATGTAACTCAGGATCAGTACAGGATAAGTAATGTCATGTATGTACATAGTGACTGCACCAGCAGCAGAATAGTGAGTGCAGCTCTGGGGTATAATACAGGATGTAACTCAGGATCAGTACAGGATAAGTAATGTCATGTATGTACACAGTGACTGCACCAGCAGCAGAATAGTGAGTGCAGCTCTGGGGTATAATACAGGATGTAACTCAGGATCAGTACAGGATAAGTAATGTCATGTATGTACACAGTGACTGCACCAGCAGCAGAATAGTGAGTGCAGCTCTGGGGTATAATACAGGATGTAACTCAGGATCAGTACAGGATAAGTAATGTCATGTATGTACACAGTGACTGCACCAGCAGCAGAATAGTGAGTGCAGCTCTGGGGTATAATACAGGGTGTAACTCAGGATCAGTACAGGATAAGTAATGTCATGTATGTACACAGTGACTGCACCAGCAGCAGAATAGTGAGTGCAGCTCTGGAGTATAATACAGGATGTAACTCAGGATCAGTACAGGATAAGTAATGTCATGTATGTACACAGTGTAGCAGAATAGTGAGTGCAGCTCTGGGGTATAATACAGGATGTAACTCAGGATCAGTACAGGATAAGTAATGTCATGTATGTACACAGTGACTGCACCAGCAGCAGAATAGTGAGTGCAGCTCTGGGGTATAATACAGGATGTAACTCAGGATCAGTACAGGATAAGTAATGTCATGTATGTACACAGTGACTGCACCAGCAGCAGAATAGTGAGTGCAGCTCTGGAGTATAATACAGGATGTAACTCAGGATCAGTACAGTATAAGTAATGTCATGTATGTACAGTGACTGCACCAGCAGCAGAATAGTGAGTGCAGCTCTGGGGTATAATACAGGATGTAACTCAGGATCAGTACAGGATAAGTAATGTCATGTATGTACACAGTGACTGCACCAGCAGCAGAATAGTGAGTGCAGCTCTGAGGTATAATACAGGATGTAACTCAGGATCAGTACAGGATAAGTAATGTCATGTATGTACACAGTGACTGCACCAGCAGCAGAATAGTGAGTGCAGCTCTGGGGTATAATACAGGATGTAACTCAGGATCAGTACAGGATAAGTAATGTCATGTATGTACACAGTGACTGCACCAGCAGCAGAATAGTGAGTGCAGCTCTGGGGTATAATACAGGATGTAACTCAGGATCAGTACAGGATAAGTAATGTCATGTATGTACACAGTGACTGCACCAGCAGCAGAATAGTGAGTGCAGCTCTGGGGTATAATACAGGATGTAACTCAGGATCAGTACAGGATAAGTAATGTCATGTATGTACACAGTGACTGCACCAGCAGCAGAATAGTGAGTGCAGCTCTGGAGTATAATACAGGATGTAACTCAGGAGCAGTACAGGATAAGTAATGTCATGTATGTACACAGTGACTGCACCAGCAGAATAGTGAGTGCAGCTCTGGAGTATAATACAGGATGTAACTCAGGATCAGTACAGGATAAGTAATGTCATGTATGTACACAGTGACTGCACCAGCAGCAGAATAGTGAGTGCAGCTCTGGGGTATAATACAGGATGTAACTCAGGGTCAGTACAGGATAAGTAATGTCATGTATGTACACAGTGACTGCACCAGCAGCAGAATAGTGAGTGCAGCTCTGGGGTATAATACAGGATGTAACTCAGGATCAGTACAGGATAAGTAATGTCATGTATGTACACAGTGACTGCACCAGCAGCAGAATAGTGAGTGCAGCTCTGGGGTATAATACAGGATGTAACTCAGGATCAGTACAGGATAAGTAATGTCATGTATGTACACAGTGACTGCACCGGCAGCAGAATAGTGAGTGCAGCTCTGGAGTATAATACAGGATGTAACTCAGGATCAGTACAGGATAAGTAATGTCATGTATGTACACAGTGACTGCACCAGCAGCAGAATAGTGAGTGCAGCTCTGGGGTATAATACAGGATGTAACTCAGGATCAGTACAGGATAAGTAATGTCATGTATGTACACAGTGACTGCACCAGCAGCAGAATAGTGAGTGCAGCTCTGGGGTATAATACAGGATGTAACTCAGGATCAGTACAGGATAAGTAATGTCATGTATGTACAGAGACTGCACCAGCAGCAGAATAGTGAGTGCAGCTCTGGGGTATAATACAGGATGTAACTCAGGATCAGTACAGGATAAGTAATGTCATGTATGTACACAGTGTAGCAGAATAGTGAGTGCAGCTCTGGGGTATAATACAGGATGTAACTCAGGATCAGTACAGGATAAGTAATGTCATGTATGTACACAGTGTAGCAGAATAGTGAGTGCAGCTCTGGGGTATAATACAGGATTTAACTCAGGATCAGTACAGGATAAGTAATGTCATGTATGTACACAGTGACTGCACCAGCAGCAGAATAGTGAGTGCAGCTCTGGGGTATAATACAGGATGTAACTCAGGATCAGTACAGGATAAGTAATGTCATGTATGTACAGTGACTGCACCAGCAGCAGAATAGTGAGTGCAGCTCTGGGGTATAATACAGGGTGTAACTCAGGATCAGTACAGGATAAGTAATGTCATGTATGTACACAGTGACTGCACCAGCAGCAGAATAGTGAGTGCAGCTCTGGGGTATAATACAGGATGTAACTCAGGGTCAGTACAGGATAAGTAATGTCATGTATGTACACAGTGACTGCACCAGCAGCAGAATAGTGAGTGCAGCTCTGGAGTATAATACAGGATGTAACTCAGGATCAGTACAGGATAAGTAATGTCATGTATGTACACAGTGACTGCTCCAGCAGCAGAATAGTGAGTGCAGCTCTGGAGTATAATACAGGATGTAACTCAGGATCAGTACAGGATAAGTAATGTCATGTATGTACACAGTGACTGCACCAGCAGCAGAATAGTGAGTGCAGCTCTGGGGTATAATACAGGATGTAACTCAGGATCAGTACAGGATAAGTAATGTCATGTATGTACACAGTGACTGCACCAGCAGCAGAATAGTGAGTGCAGCTCTGGGGTATAATACAGGATGTAACTCAGGATCAGTACAGGATAAGTAATGTCATGTATGTACACAGTGACTGCACCAGTAGCAGAATAGTGAGTGCAGCTCTGGGGTATAATACAGGATGTAACTCAGGATCAGTACAGGATAAGTAATGTCATGTATGTACACAGTGACTGCACCAGGAGCAGAATTGTGAGTGCAGCTCTGGAGTATAATACAGGATGTAACTCAGGATCAGTACAGGATAAGTAATATCATGTATGTACACAGTGACTGCACCAGCAGCAGAATAGTGAGTGCAGCTCTGGAGTATAATACAGGATGTAACTCAGGATCAGTACAGGATAAGTAATGTCATGTATGTACAGTGACTGCCCCAGCAGCAGAATAGTGAGTGCAGCTCTGGAGTATAATACAGGATGTAACTCAGGATCAGTACAGGATAAGTAATGTCATGTATGTACACAGTGACTGCACCAGCAGCAGAATAGTGAGTGCAGCTCTGGAGTATAATACAGGATGTAACTCAGGATCAGTACAGGATAAGTAATGTCATGTATGTACACAGTGACTGCACCAGCAGCAGAATAGTGAGTGCAGCTCTGGAGTATAATACAGGATGTAACTCAGGATCAGTACAGGATAAGTAATGTCATGTATGTACACAGTGACTGCACCAGCAGCAGAATAGTGAGTGCAGCTCTGGAGTATAATACAGGATGTAACTCAGGATCAGTACAGGATAAGTAATGTCATGTATGTACACAGTGACTGCACCAGCAGCAGAATAGTGAGTGCAGCTCTGGGGTATAATACAGGATGTAACTCAGGATCAGTACAGGATAAGTAATGTCATGTATGTACAGTGACTGCACCAGCAGCACAATAGTGAGTGCAGCTCTGGGGTATAATACAGGATGTAACTCAGGATCAGTACAGGATAAGTAATGTCATGTATGTACACAGTGACTGCCCCAGCAGCAGAATAGTGAGTGCAGCTCTGGAGTATAATACAGGATGTAACTCAGGATCAGTACAGGATAAGTAATGTCATGTGTGTACACAGTGACTGCTCCAGCAGCAGAATAGTGAGTGCAGCTCTGGAGTATAATACAGGATGTAACTCAGGATCAGTACAGGATAAGTAATGTCATGTATGTACACAGTGACTGCACCAGCAGCAGAATAGTGAGTGCAGCTCTGGGGTATAATACAGGATGTAACTCAGGATCAGTACAGGATAAGTAATGTCATGTATGTACACAGTGACTGCACCAGCAGCAGAATAGTGAGCGCAGCTCTGGGGTATAATACAGGATGTAACTCAGGATCAGTACAGGATAAGTAATGTTATGTATGTACACAGTGACTGCACCAGCAGCAGAATAGTGAGTGCAGCTCTGGGGTATAATACAGGATGTAACTCAGGATCAGTACAGGATAAGTAATGTCACGTATGTACACAGTGACTGCACCAGCAGCAGAATAGTGAGTGCAGCTCTGGGGTATGATACAGGATGTAACTCAGGATCAGTACAGGATAAGTAATGTCATGTATGTACACAGTGACTGCACCAGCAGCAGAATAGTGAGTGCAGCTCTGGGGTATAATACAGGATGTAACTCAGGATCAGTACAGGATAAGTAATGTCATGTATGTACACAGTGCCTGCAGCAGAATAGTGAGTGTAGCTCTGGAGTATAATACAGGATGTAACTCAGGATCAGTACAGGATAAGTAATGTCATGTATGTACACAGTGACTGCACCAGCAGCAGAATAGTGAGTGCAGCTCTGGGGTATAATACAGGATGTAACTCAGGATCAGTACAGGATAAGTAATGTCATGTATGTACACAGTGACTGCACCAGCAGCAGAATAGTGAGTGCAGCTCTGGGGTATAATACAGGATGTAACTCAGGATCAGTACAGGATAAGTAATGTCATGTATGTACACAGTGACTGCACCAGCAGCAGAATAGTGAGTGCAGCTCTGGAGTATAATACAGGATGTAACTCAGGATCAGTACAGGATAAGTAATGTCATGTATGTACACAGTGACTGCACCAGCAGCAGAATAGTGAGTGCAGCTCTGGGGTATAATACAGGATGTAACTCAGGATCAGTACAGGATAAGTAATGTCATGTATGTACACAGTGACTGCACCAGCAGCAGATTAGTGAGTGCAGCTCTGGGGTATAATACAGGATGTAACTCAGGATCAGTACAGGATAAGTAATGTCATGTATGTACACAGTGACTGCACCAGCAGCAGAATAGTGAGTGCAGCTCTGGGGTATAATACAGGATGTAACTCAGGATCAGTACAGGATAAGTAATGTCATGTATGTACACAGTGACTGCACCAGCAGCAGAATAGTGAGTGCAGCTCTGGGGTATAATACAGGATGTAACTCAGGATCAGTACAGGATAAGTAATGTCATGTATGTACACAGTGACTGCACCAGCAGCAGAATAGTGAGTGCAGCTCTGGAGTATAATACAGGATGTAACTCAGGATCAGTACATGATAAGTAATGGCATGTATGTACACAGTGACTGCACCAGCAGCAGAATAGTGAGTGCAGCTCTGGGGTATAATACAGGATGTAACTCAGGATCAGTACAGGATAAGTAATGTCATGTATGTACACAGTGACTGCACCAGCAGCAGAATAGTGAATGCAGCTCTGGGGTATAATACAGGATGTAACTCAGGATCAGTACAGGATAAGTAATGTCATGTATGTACACAGTGACTGCACCAGCAGCAGAATAGTGAGTGCAGCTCTGGAGTATAATACAGGATGTAACTCAGGATCAGTACAGGATAAGTAATGTCATGTATGTACACAGTGACTGCACCAGCAGCAGAATAGTGAGTGCAGCTCTGGGGTATAATACAGGATGTAACTCAGGATCAGTACAGGATAAGTAATGTCATGTATGTACACAGTGACTGCACCAGCAGCAGAATAGTGAGTGCAGCTCTGGAGTATAATACAGGATGTAACTCAGGATCAGTACAGGATAAGTAATGTCATGTATGTACACAGTGACTGCACCAGCAGCAGAATAGTGAGCGCAGCTCTGGGGTATAATACAGGATGTAACTCAGGATCAGTACAGGATAAGTAATGTCATGTATGTACACAGTGACTGCACCAGCAGCAGAATAGTGAGTGCAGCTCTGGGGTATAATACAGGATGTAACTCAGGATCAGTACAGGATAAGTAATGTCATGTATGAATAGTGACTGCACCAGCAGCAGAATAGTGAGTGCAGCTCTGGGGTATAATACAGGATGTAACTCAGGATCAGTACAGGATAAGTAATGTCATGTATGTACACAGTGACTGCACCAGCAGCAGAATAGTGAGTGCAGCTCTGGAGTATAATACAGGATGTAACTCAGGATCAGTACAGGATAAGTAATGTCATGTATGTACACAGTGACTGCACCAGCAGCAGAATAGTGAGTGCAGCTCTGGGGTATAATACAGGATGTAACTCAGGATCAGTACAGGATAAGTAATGTCATGCATGTACACAGTGACTGCACCAGCAGCAGAATAGTGAGTGCAGCTCTGGGGTATAATACAGGATGTAACTCAGGATCAGTACAGGATAAGTAATGTCATGTATGTACACAGTGACTGCACCAGCAGCAGAATAGTGAGTGTAGCTCTGGGGTATAATACAGGATGTAACTCAGGATCAGTACAGGATAAGTAATGTCATGTATGTACACAGTGACTGCACCAGCAGCAGAATAGTGAGTGCAGCTCTGGAGTATAATACAGGATGTAACTCAGGATCAGTACAGGATAAGTAATGTCATGTATGTACACAGTGACTGCACCAGCAGCAGAATAGTGAGTGCAGCTCTGGGGTATAATACAGGATGTAACTCAGGATCAGTACAGGATAAGTAATGTCATGTATGTACACAGTGACTGCACCAGCAGCAGAATAGTGAGTGCAGCTCTGGGGTATAATACAGGATGTAACTCAGGATCAGTAAAGGATAAGTAATGTCATGTATGTACACAGTGACTGCACCAGCAGCAGAATAGTGAGTGCAGCTCTGGAGTATAATACAGGATGTAACTCAGGATCAGTACAGGATAAGTAATGTCATGTATGTACAGTGACTGCACCAGCAGCAGAATAGTGAGTGCAGCTCTGGGGTATAATACAGGATGTAACTCAGGATCAGTACAGGATAAGTAATGTCATGTATGTACACAGTGTAGCAGAATAGTGAGTGCAGCTCTGGAGTATAATACAGGATAAGTAATGTCATGTATGTACACAGCAGAATAGTGAGTGCAGCTCTGGAGGATGTGTCTTGTCTTGCACAGGATTCTACAGCTGTAACACTGAGCTGATGCCTGGGATAAATAACTGGACCCCGGACATCCAGGTTGGTTCTGTTCTGTTCAGTTCTTGGTGTTGTCTCCTCCTCTGGGCTCGTGTGACGTTCTTCTCTGTGTTGTAGATGTTCACCTCGGTCCGTGTGATCCGTCTCTCTAACATGACTCTGACCAATCAGACGCTGAACAAGAACTTTAATGACCTGTGTGAGAACCTCCTGAAGGTGCGGACCCCTCTCTCTCTGATCTGTGCTGTGCACTGCCCTCTGCTTGCTGTCAGTGAATGCTGTGGTCTGGAGTCTGACATCCTGCACAGCCCTCACTTGTGTTGTCCTGTACTGACACATTGTAACGCTGTAAAGCTGCAGGATTGTCAGTGCTCCTGGTCACTGACAGGCAGCGGAGATCTTGTAGTGATGTATGTATTAACCCTCGGGTTCCTGGTGTCTCTGCAGAGCCTGTACTTTAAGCTGCGCTCCATGGTCCCGTGCTGCCTGTGTCACGTGAACTTCACGGTGGCGGTGCCGGAGGACGAGTCCATCCAGGTGAGCAGACGCCCTGCGGGTAGGTAGGTGCTCGCTGCGGAGGGTGGCCGTAACTCTTCCGTCTCGTTCCAGGTGGCGGTCACCGCTGTGGCGATCACCTTCGACAAGCAGGAGGCGCTACAGAGCAGCAGACACAAGGCGGGAGCAGCGCAGCCGCGAGGTGAGGGGGCGCCGTGCTCAGGGTGTGCATATACCTCCTCCTATCATCACGGGCTGAGGGTTTGTTACATTGTATCACACACAGTAGTAGGACTCTCCCCCCCCCCGGGGGCGGCTTCTACATTGTAACATCAGGACGAGGGGAAGTCTATAGATACAAAGTGTCCAAAACATCTTTACCATCACAAGTAATAAGGACAGAGGCGCTGCTGCTCCTGCTCTATGTGAGCCCAGGATATGGCACTAATCTCCCTCCACACAATGGCCTCAGAGCAGAGGTCACCACAGCATCCCGCAGCAGTGTACACCAGTATGGGGCATGTGCAGGGTATATAGAGGCTATGTATGTATGGAGTGTGTATAAAGTATATATCTGGGGTATATTTAGACTATGTATGTGGTATATACAGAGTATGTATGGAGTGTATATGGGGCATATATAGAGTATATATGTTATCTATATATAGCTTATATATGTGGGGTATATATAGACTATGTATGGGGTACAAATAGGGTATGTATGTGGTGTGTGTATATATAGACTATGTATGGGATATATAGGCTACATATGGATTATGTATAGAGTATGTATGGGGCATATATAGGCTATGTATGTGGTATAGATTATATATGGGTTATGTATTGGGTATATATAAGCTATGTATGGGGTACATAGAGAGTATATATGGTCTTTATATAGAGAGTATGTGCAGGGTATAAATAGGCTATGCATGGGGTATAGATTATATATAGGCTATGCATGGGGTATAGATTATATATAGGTTATGTATGGGGTATAGATTATATATAGGTTATGTATGGGGTATATATAGGCTATGTATGGGGTATATAAGGTATGTATGGGGTACCTATAGGATATGTATGTAATGTATTTATAGTATATGTATGGGGTATATATAGGCTATGTTTGGGGTATATATAGGCTATATGTATGGGGTATATATAGGCTATGTATGGGGTATATATAGGCTATATGTATGGGGTATATATAGGCTATGTATGGGGTATATATAGGCTATGTATGGGGTATATATAGGCTATGTATGGGGTATATATAGGCTATGTATGGGGTGTATATATAGGCTATGTATGGGGTGTATATATAGGCTATGTATGGGGTGTATATATAGGCTATGTATGGGGTGTATATAGGCTATGTATGGGGTATATATAGGCTATGTATGGGGTGTATATAGGCTATGTATGGGGTATATATAGGCTATGTATGGGGTGTATATAGGCTATGTATGGGGTGTATATAGGCTATGTATGGGGTGTATATAGGCTATATGTATGGGGTGTATATAGGCTATATGTATAGGGTATATATAGGCTATGTATGGGGTATATATAGGCTATGTATGGGGTATATATAGGCTATGTATGGGGTGTATATATAGGCTATGTATGGGGTGTATATATAGGCTATGTATGGGGTATATATAGGCTATGTATGGGGTGTATATAGGCTATATGTATGGGGTATATATAGGCTATGTATGGGGTGTATATATAGGCTATGTATGGGGTATATATAGGCTATGTATGGGGTGTATATAGGCTATATGTATGGGGTATATATAGGCTATGTATGGGGTATATATAGGCTATGTATGGGGTGTATATATAGGCTATGTATGGGGTGTATATAGGCTATGTATGGGGTATATATAGGCTATGTATGGGGTATATATAGGCTATGTATGGGGTATATATAGGCTATGTATGGGGTGTATATATAGGCTATGTATGGGGTGTATATATAGGCTATGTATGGGGTGTATATATAGGCTATGTATGGGGTGTATATAGGCTATGTATGGGGTATATATAGGCTATGTATGGGGTGTATATAGGCTATGTATGGGGTGTATATAGGCTATGTATGGGGTGTATATAGGCTATGTATGGGGTGTATATAGGCTATGTATGGGGTATATATAGGCTATGTATGGGGTATATATAGGCTATGTATGGGGTATATATAGGCTATGTATGGGGTATATATAGGCTATGTATGGGGTATATATAGGGTATGTATGGGGTATATATAGGCTATGTATTGGGTATATATAGGTTATGTATGTGGTATATATAGGCTATGTATGGGGTGTATATAGGCTATGTATGGGGTATATATAGGGTATGTATGTGGTATATATAGGCTATGTATATGGGGTATATATAGGCTATGTATGGGGTGTATATATAGGCTATGTATGGGGTGTATATAGGCTATGTATGGGGTATATATAGGCTATGTATGGGGTATATATAGGCTATGTATGGGGTATATATAGGCTATGTATGGGGTATATATAGGGTATGTATGGGGTATATATAGGGTATGTATGTGGTATATATAGGCTATGTATATGGGGTATATATAGGCTATGTATGGGGTATGTATTGGGTATGTGTGGTGTATATATAGAGTATATATGGGGTATATATAGGCTATGTATATGGGGTATATATAGGCTATGTATGGGGTATGTATTGGGTATGTGTGGTGTATATATAGAGTATATATGGGGTATATATAGGCTATGTATATGGGGTATATATAGGCTATGTATGGGGTATATATAGGGTATATAGGGTATGCATGTTGGGTATATGTGGGGTGTATATAGTGTATGTATGGAGTATGTACAGGGTGTGTGTAGTGTATATATATAGACTATGTACGTGGTGTGTTTATATAGGCTATGTATGGGGTATATATAGGGTATATAGGGTATGCATGTTGGGTATATATGCGGTGTATATATATTGGATGTATGGGGTATATATAGGCTATGTATGGGGTATATATATGCTATTTATGGGATATATATAGAGTATATATGGGGGGTATATAGGGTATATAGGGTATGCATGTTGGGTATATATGGGGTGTATATATAGGGTATGTGGTGTGTGGGCCCGGCTGTGTATGTACGGGCAGGATGAGTAGTGAATGATGAGGCTCTGAGTACTTACCTTCCTATCATCTCCCCCGATCCCTCAGTCTCCACAGACACGGACGAGCTCCTCCAGTTCCCTCTGGAATTATCCTCGGAATCTCCCGGACTGCAGCCGTTCCCCCCAGGAAAAGGTCAGAGCCGGAACCACACTAATATCTGCTCATTGTATAAGTGATGTCATCACAAAGGGGCGGGGAGTGACCACATCCCAGGCTGGTGGGGCGGGGCAGTGACCACCTCCCAGGCTGTGCAGGGGGCGGGGAGTGACCACCTCCCAGGCTGTGCAGTGGGTGGGGCAGTGACCACCTCCCAGGCTATGCAGGGGGCGGGGATTGACCACCTCCCAGGCTAAGCAGTGGGTGGGGCAGTGATCACCTCCCAGGCTGTGCAGAGGGTGGGGCAGTGACCACCTCCCAGGCTATGCAGGGGGTGGGGAGTGACCACATCCCAGGCTGGTGGGACGGGTCTGTGACCACCTCCCAGGCTATGCAGTGGGTGGGGCAGTGATCACCTCCCAGGCTATGCAGGGGGCGGGGAGTGACCACCTCCCGGGCTATGCAGGGGGCGGGGAGTGACCACCTCCCAGGCTGTGCAGGGGGCGGGGCTATGACCACCGCCCAGGCTGTGCAGGGGGCGGGGAGTGACCACCTCCCAGGCTGTGCAGGGGGCGGGGAGTGACCACCTCCCAGGCTATGCAGGGGGCGGGGAGTGACCACCTCCCAGGCTATGCAGGGGGCGGGGAGTGACCACCTCCCAGGCTATGCAGGGAGCGGGGAGTGACCACCTCCCAGGCTGTGCAGGGGGCGGGAAGTGACCACCTCCCAGGCCATGCAGGGGCGGGGAGTGACCACCTCCCAGGCTGATGGGGCGGGGCTGTGACCACCTCCCAGGCTGGTGGGGGCGGAGAGTGACCACCTCCCAGGCTATGCAGGGGGCGGGGAGTGACCACCTCCCAGGCTATGCAGGGGGCGGGGAGTGACCCCCTCCCAGGCTATGCAGGGGGCGGGGAGTGACCACCTCCCAGGCTATGCAGGGGGCGGGGAGTGACCACCTCCCAGGCTGTGCAGGGGGCGGGGAGTGACCACCTCCCATGCTGTGGGGTGGGGCGGGGCTGTGACCACCTCCCAGGCTGGTGGGGCGGGGCTGTGACCAACTCCCAGGCTGATGGGGCTGGGGAGTGACCACCTCCCAGACTGTGCAGGGGGCGGGGCTGTGACCACCTCTCAGGCTCTGGGAGGCAGGGCTGTGACCACCTCCCAGGCTGTGGGGGTGGGCTGTGACCACCTCTCAGGCTCTGGGGGGCGTAGCAGTGACCGCCTCCCAGGTTGTGGGGACGGGCAGTGACCACCTCTCAGGCTCTGGGGGGCGGAGCAGTGACCACCTCCCAGGGTGTGCAGGGGGCGGTGCATTGATCACCTCCCAGGCTACGCAGGGGGCGGGGCAGTGACCACCTCCCAGGCTGTGCAGGGGGCGGGGCAGTGGCCACGTCCCAGGCTGTGCAGGGGGCAGGGCAGTGACCACCTCCCAGGATGTGCAGGGGGCGGGGCAGTGACCACCTCCCAGGCTGTGCAGGGGGCGGGGAGTGACCACCTCCCAGGCTATGCAGGGGGCGGGGCAGTGACCACCTCCTGGCTCTGGGGACGGGGCAGTGACCACCTCCCAGGCTGTGCAGGGGGCGGGGCAGTGACCACCTCCCAGGATGTGCAGGTGGTGGGGCAGTGACCACCTCCCAGGCTATGCAGGGGGCGGGGCAGTGACCACCTCCCAGGCTATGCAGGGGGCGGGGAGTGACCACCTCCCAGGCTATGCAGGGGGCGGGGCAGTGACCACCTCCCAGGCTATGCAGGGGGCGGGGCAGTGACCACCTCCCAGGATGTGCAGGGGGTGGGGCAGTGACCACCTCCTGGCTCTGGGGGCGGGGCAGTGACCACCTCTCAGCCAGGGGCTATGACCTCCTTGTCTTGTGTCTCGCAGATCTCCAGGACAGGACGGGCTCCTCGGTTGGTGTCTCTCAGAGAGGTAAGTCCCGGGGTGCTGGTGGGCGGCGCCTGTCTCCTGTCTCTGGGAGGTGATTGGCTGTGATGAGCAGGAGACGTCATCCATCTTTTTTCTTTGTCTTTTTGTCCTGTCTCTGCCTCCGCCGCCTCCAGCCGCCTCGGCCGCCGTTGATTACGGTTCCCTTGCAGACAGATGCAGCAGCTGGATAGAGCACATAAAACTGCGAGCTCACACCATGAGACGCGGATCAGTAAAGACAAGTAGGAGGCTCTGTGTTTCTTCATTGTCCGACATGGGGGAGGGGCTACCAGATCACAGTGCGGCCTAATCCTCCAGGACCCATCATTATACTCCGCTCACATCCAAAGCTGCAGTCATGATCATCAGGCTGCAGGGAAGCGGGATCCACGTACCCGGCTCTTCTATACAGGATCCTCATCAGTCACTATCATTACTCACACAGTCCAGCAGCTTCAGAGCTGAAATCTCCCTGCACCCCCTGCTAGTGCAGCGTCTGCACAAACTGATGGTTTCCAACAGCAGCAGAATAGTGAGTGCAGCTCTGGAGTATAATACAGGATGTAACTCAGGATCAGTACAGGATAAGTAATGTCATGTATGTACACAGTGACTGCACCAGCAGCAAAATAGTGAGTGCAGCTCTGGAGTATAATACAGGATGTAACTCAGGATCAGTACAGGATAAGTAATGTCATGTATGTACACAGTGACTGCACCAGCAGCAGAATAGTGAGTGCGGCTCTGGGGTATAATACAGGATGTAACTCAGGATCAGTACAGGATAAGTAATGTCATGTATGTACACAGTGACTGCACCAGCAGCAGAATAGTGAGTGCAGCTCTGGGGTATAATACAGGATGTAACTCAGGATCAGTACAGGATAAGTAATGTCATGTATGTACACAGTGACTGCACCAGCAGCAGAATAGTGAGTGCAGCTCTGGAGTATAATACTGGATGTAACTCAGGATCAGTACAGGATAAGTAATGTCATGTATGTACACAGTGACTGCACCAGCAGCAGAATAGTGAGTGCAGCTCTGGGGTATAATACAGGATGTAACTCAGGATCAGTACAGGATAAGTAATGTCATGTATGTACACAGTGACTGCACCAGCAGCAGAATAGTGAGTGCAGCTCTGGGGTATAATACAGGATGTAACTCAGGATCAGTACAGGATAAGTAATGTCATGTATGTACACAGTGACTGCACCAGCAGCAGAATAGTGAGCGCAGCTCTGGGGTATAATACAGGATGTAACTCAGGATCAGTGCAGGATAAGTAATGTCATGTATGTACACAGTGACTGCACCAGCAGCAGAATAGTGAGTGCAGCTCTGGGGTATAATACAGGATGTAACTCAGGATCAGTACAGGATAAGTAATGTCATGTATGTACACAGTGACTGCACCAGCAGCAGAATAGTGAGTGCAGCTCTGGAGTATAATACAGGATGTAACTCAGGATCAGTACAGGATAAGTAATGTCATGTATGTGCACAGTGACTGCACCAGCAGCAGAATAGTGAGTGCAGCTCTGGAGTATAATACAGGATGTAACTCAGGATCAGTACAGGATAAGTAATGTCATGTATGTACACAGTGACTGCACCAGCAGCAGAATAGTGAGTGCAGCTCTGGAGTATAATACAGGATGTAACTCAGGATCAGTACAGGATAAGTAATGTCATGTATGTACACAGTGACTGCACCAGCAGCAGAATAGTGAGTGCAGCTCTGGAGTATAATACAGGATGTAACTCAGGATCAGTACAGGATAAGTAATGTCATGTATGTACACAGTGACTGCACCAGCAGCAGAATAGTGAGTGCAGCTCTGGGGTATAATACAGGATGTAACTCAGGATCAGTACAGGATAAGTAATGTCATGTATGTACACAGTGACTGCACCAGCAGAATAGTGAGTGCAGCTCTGGGGTATAATACAGGATGTAACTCAGGATCAGTACAGGATAAGTAATGTCATGTATGTACACAGTGACTGCACCAGCAGTAGAATAGTGAGTGCAGCTCTGGGGTATAATACAGGAGGTAACTCAGGATCAGTACAGGATGAGTAATGTCATGTATGTACACAGTGACTGCACCAGCAGTAGAATAGTGAGTGCAGCTCTGGAGTATAATACAGGATGTAACTCAGGATCAGTACAGGATAAGTAATGTCATGTATGTACACAGTGACTGCACCAGCAGCAGAATAGTGAGTGCAGCTCTGGAGTATAATACAGGATGTAACTCAGGATCAGTACAGGATAAGTAATGTCATGTATGTACACAGTGACTGCACCAGCAGTAGAATAGTGAGTGCAGCTCTGGATTATAATACAGGAGGTAACTCAGGATCAGTACAGGATGAGTAATGTCATGTATGTACACAGTGACTGCACCAGCAGCAGAATAGTGAGTGCAGCTCTGGGGTATAATACAGGATGTAACTCAGGATCAGTACAGGATAAGTAATGTCATGTATGTACACAGTGACTGCACCAGCAGCAGAATAGTGAGTGCAGCTCTGGGGTATAATACAGGATGTAACTCAGGATCAGTACAGGATAAGTAATGTCATGTATGTACACAGTGACTGCACCAGCAGCAGAATAGTGAGTGCAGCTCTGGAGTATAATACAGGATGTAACTCAGGATCAGTACAGGATAAGTAATGTCATGTATGTACAGTGACTGCACCAGCAGCAGAATAGTGAGTGCAGCTCTGGGGTATAATACAGGATGTAACTCAGGATCAGTACAGGATAAGTAATGTCATGTATGTACACAGTGACTGCACCAGCAGCAGAATAGTGAGTACAGCTCTGGGGTATAATACAGGATGTAACTCAGGATCAGTACAGGATAAGTAATGTCATGTATGTACACAGTGACTGCACCAGCAGCAGAATAGTGAGTGCAGCTCTGGAGTATAATACAGGATGTAGCTCAGGATCAGTACAGGATAAGTAATGTCATGTATGTACACAGTGACTGCACCAGCAGCAGAATAGTGAGTGCAGCTCTGGAGTATAATACAGGATGTAACTCAGGGTCAGTACAGGATAAGTAATGTCATGTATGTACACAGTGACTGCACCAGCAGCAGAATAGTGAGCGCAGCTCTGGGGTATAATACAGGATGTAACTCAGGATCAGTACAGGATAAGTAATGTCATGTATGTACACATTGACTGCACCAGCAGTAGAATAGTGATTGCAGCTCTGGGGTATAATACAGGATGTAACTCAGGATCAGTACAGGATAAGTAATGCCATGTATGTACACAGTGACTGCACCAGCAGCAGAATAGTGAGTGCAGCTCTGGAGTATAATAAACGATGTAACTCAGGATCAGTACAGGATAAGTAATGTCATGTATGTACACAGTGACTGCACCAGCAGCAGAATAGTGAGTGCAGCTCTGGGGTATAATACAGGATGTAACTCAGGATCAGTACAGGATAAGTAATGTCATGTATGTACACAGTGACTGCACCAGCAGCAGAATAGTGAGTGCAGCTCTGGGGTATAATACAGGATGTAACTCAGGATCAGTACAGGATAAGTAATGTCATGTATGTACACAGTGACTGCACCAGCAGCAGAATAGTGAGTGCAGCTCTGGAATATAATACAGGATGTAACTCAGGATCAGTACAGGATAAGTAATGTCATGTATGTACACAGTGACTGCACCAGCAGCAGAATAGTGAGTGCAGCTCTGGAGTATAATACAGGATGTAACTCAGGATCAGTACAGGATAAGTAATGTCATGTATGTACACAGTGACTGCACCAGCAGCAGAATAGTGAGTGCAGCTCTGGGGTATAATACAGGATGTAACTCAGGATCAGTACAGGATAAGTAATGTCATGTATGTACACAGTGACTGCACCAGCAGCAGAATAGTGAGTGCAGCTCTGGGGTATAATGCAGGATGTAACTCAGGATCAGTACAGGATAAGTAATGTCATGTATGTACACAGTGACTGCACCAGCAGCAGAATAGTGAGTGCAGCTCTGGAGTATAATACAGGATGTAACTCAGGATCAGTACAGGATAAGTAATGACATGTATGTACACAGTGACTGCACCAGCAGCAGAATAGTGAGTGCAGCTCTGGATTATAATACAGGATGTAACTCAGGATCAGTACAGGATAAGTAATGTCATGTATGTACAGTGACTGCACCAGCAGCAGAATAGTGAGTGCAGCTCTGGGGTATAATACAGGATGTAACTCAGGATCAGTACAGGATAAGTAATGTCATGTATATACACAGTGACTGCACCAGCAGCAGAATAGTGAGTGCAGCTCTGGGGTATAATACAGGATGTAACTCAGGATCAGTACAGGATAAGTAATGTCATGTATGTACACAGTGACTGCACCAGCAGCAGAATAGTGAGTGCAGCTCTGGGGTATAATACAGGATGTAACTCAGGATCAGTACAGGATAAGTAATGTCATGTATGTACACAGTGACTGCACCAGCAGCAGAATAGTGAGTGCAGCTCTGGAGTATAATACAGGATGTAACTCAGGATCAGTACAGGATAAGTAATGTCATGTATGTACACAGTGACTGCACCAGCAGCAGAATAGTGAGTGCAGCTCTGGGGTATAATACAGGATGTAACTCAGGATCAGTACAGGATAAGTAATGTCATGTATGTACACAGTGACTGCACCAGCAGCAGAATAGTGAGTGCAGCTCTGGGGTATAATACAGGATGTAACTCAGGATCAGTACAGGATAAGTAATGTCATGTATGTACACAGTGACTGCACCAGCAGCAGAATAGTGAGTGCAGCTCTGGAGTATAATACAGGATGTAACTCAGGATCAGTACAGGATAAGTAATGTCATGTATGTACACAGTGTAGCTGAGTAGTGAGTGCAGCTCTGGGGATCAGTGTAGGGACCACCCCTCTATGTTAATGAGTCACTGGTGGCGCCCCCTGGTGTAGCCTGCGGCACAGTCCAGGTTCCGGCTTTCACACTTTCCCGTGTCCGGTGATTTCTCTTCCTGGATGATTATTATAATTTTCGCTTTTCCATCTTTTCTTTCGGCTTTTCGCTCCTTTCCTCGGTGATTCTCTTGCAGGATTGTGCTCCTCCTCCTGCGCATGTGATCTGCATGACTCCACCATCGCTCCCCTCTGCCTGACACCGCGGGGGCTGATCCTCACCTTTGGCTGTCCGCCCCCTCTGTGTTAACTCCTCCCACTTGTCTCTTTCTCTTGCAGTCACCTCCCTGGATAAGGCGAGTCCGCTGGGCGAGGGTCACCTCCGGAACCGTCCGGGCGCGGCTCTGGGGAGTCCCACCGTGGCCGTGGTGAAGATGACTCCACTGTCCTTCATCCCGGGGGCCAAAATCTCCAAATATCTGGGGATCATCAACATGTTCTTCATCCGGGAGACCACGTCGCTGCGCGAGGTGAGACGTTCACTGACGGCAAGCAGGAAATGCAATCATTATTTGCATTGTCTCACAATTGGCTTCCATGGGAGCTGATGTGTTGTTACATTGTGTCGCGGCAGGAGGGCGGGGTCAGCGGCTTCCTCCACGCCTTCATCTGTGAAGTCTTCGCCATGGTCCGTGCACATGTCGCCGCCCTGGGGGGTAACGCTGTGGTGTCGTACATCATGAAGCAATGCGTCTTCATAGAAAACACTAATAAAAACCAGGTAACCACAATCCTAACCAGTGTCAGGTGGGCGGTGCCAGACTGCTGCCCAGCCCCGCCCACCTGACACCAGTACAATGACACTCCGATTACTGTCTCTTCCAGGCTCAGTGTCTCATCAATGTGAGTGGAGACGCCGTCATCTTCACCCGGGAGTCAGAGACTGATGTGACCTCCGCAGCAGCAGCGCCGCAGCAGCAGCCGTGTGGTCAGAACTGTGCAGGGGAGGGCACGTGAGGGCGGAGTCTCTGCACGCCTTTTCATGGGCCGGCGCATGTGCGGTGTCCGCTTCCGCCAGATTTGTTGTTTGTCAAACTTCCATTTGGAAGATGGGAATCTGTGCTGGATCCGTCATCAGCCCCAGGGAGCCGTCACTCATCACCGGGATCCGCCATCAGCCCCAGGGAGCCGTCACCCATCACCCGGATCCGTCATCAGCCCTAGGGAGCCGTCGCCCATCACTGGGATCCATCATCAGCCCCAGGGAGCCGTCGCCCATCACTGGGATCCATCATCAGCCCCAGGGAGCCGTCGCCCATCACTGGGATCCATCATCAGCCCCAGGGAGCCGTCGGCCATCACTGGGATCCATCATCAGCCCCAGGGAGCCGTCGGCCATCACTGGGATCTGTCATCAGCCCTAGAGAGCCATCAGCCATCACCAGGATCCATCATCAGCCCCAGGTAGCTGTCACCCATCACTGGGATCCGTCATCAGTCCCAGGGAGCCGTCACTCATCACCGGGATCCGTCATCAGCCCCAGGGAGCCGTCGCCCATCACTGGGATCCATCATCAGCCCCAAGGAGTCGTCGCCCATCACTGGGATCCATCATCAGCCCCAAGGAGCCGTCACCCATCACCGGGATCCATCATCAGCCCCAAGGAGTCGTCGCCCATCACTGGGATCCATCATCAGCCCCAAGGAGCCGTCACCCATCACCGGGATCCATCATCAGCCCCAAGGAGCCGTCGCCCATCACTGGGATCCATCATCAGCCCCAGGGAGCCATCACCCATCACTGGGGTCCGTCATCAGCCCCAGGGAGCCATCACCCATCACTGGGGTCCGTCATCAGCTGCAGAGAAGTGAGATCCACCACAAAGATCCTTAAGTTGTAGAGATCCGTCATCAGCCACTGAGCTCCGTGATCAGGTCCTTTCAGGATCACTCTGACTTCCGCCATGATGGATCCTCCCGGCCAGTGATCTGCAGCCTTGCTAGTGAAACTACTGCTCCACAGCGGCCTCGTCGGGCTCCACAGCGATCCCAGCATGGACTCCACAGCGGCCTCGTCGGGCTCCACAGCGGCCCCGGCATGGACTCCACAGCGGCCCCGGCCTGGGCTCCACAGCGGCCCCGGCCTGGGCTCCACAGCGGCCCCGGCCTGGGCTCCACAGCGGCCCCGGCCTGGGCTCCACAGCGGCCCCGGCCTGGGCTCCACAGCGGCCCCGGCCTGGGCTCCACAGCGGCCTCGGCCTGGGCTCCACAGCGGCCCGGCCTGGGCCTCCACAGCGGCCTCGGCCTGGGCTCCACAGCGGCCTCGGCCTGGGCTCCACAGCGGCCCCGGCCTGGGCTCCACAGCGGCCCCGGCCTGGGCTCCACAGCGGCCCCGGCCTGGGCTCCACAGCGGCCCCGGCCTGGGCTCCACAGCGGCCCCGGCCTGGGCTCCACAGAAGCCTCTTCTACAGACCAGTCCCAGGTCCAGGCTGTTGCCTGCGGTACTGAATGTCGTCGTATTATTACCCCCGGTGCTAGCGGCAACGTCTCGTCCTGGTGAGACCCAAGTATTATAGAGGAGGGGTCATCTGCCCCACAGCGGCCTCCGGTGGCTCCTGACCCCCCAGCACTAATCAGCACATGAAGAATCTTCAAATCATCTCTATATTTTTTATATTTTATTATGATGCAGCGGAGTGGGAAGGAGCTCATGTGGTGAGGGGCGGGGAAATGGGGCTCCGCCCTGGGAGCAAATCGGAAAGACTTGAATGTAAATATGTAAGATGTGTCTGGATGTAGAAATAAAGACATTCACCTGAGGTGTGAGACACCCTCCTAGTACACAGTAACAAACCCCCATCAGAGCTGAACTCTCCCGGCATCCCCTGCCCCATCAGAGCTGAACTCTCCCGGCATCCCCTGCCCCATCAGAGCTGAACTCTCCCGGCATCCCCTGCCCTATCAGAGCTGAACTCTCCCGGCATCCCCTGCCCTATCAGAGCTGAACTCTCCCGGCATCCCCTGCCCCATCCGAGCTGAACTCTCCCGGCATCCCCTGCCCCATCCGAGCTGAACTCTCCCGGCATCCCCTGCCCCATCCGAGCTGATCTCTCCCGGCATCCCCTGCCCCATCCGAGCTGATCTCTCCCGGCATCCCCTGCCCCATCCGAGCTGAACTCTCCCGGCATCCCCTGCCCCATCCGAGCTGAACTCTCCCGGCATCCCCTGCCCCATCCGAGCTGAACTCTCCCGGCATCCCCTGCCCCATCCGAGCTGAACTCTCCCGGCATCCCCTGCCCCATCCGAGCTGAACTCTCCCGGCATCCCCTGCCCCATCCGAGCTGAACTCTCCCGGCATCCCCTGCCCCATCCGAGCTGAACTCTCCCGGCATCCCCTGCCCCATCCGAGCTGAACTCTCCCGGCATCCCCTGCCCCATCCGAGCTGAACTCTCCCGGCATCCCCTGCCCCATCCGAGCTGAACTCTCCCGGCATCCCCTGCCCCATCCGAGCTGAACTCTCCCGGCATCCCCTGCCCCATCCGAGCTGAACTCTCCCGGCATCCCCTGCCCCATCCGAGCTGAACTCTCCCGGCATCCCCTGCCCCATCCGAGCTGAACTCTCCCGGCATCCCCTGCCCCATCCGAGCTGAACTCTCCCGGCATCCCCTGCCCCATCCGAGCTGAACTCTCCCGGCATCCCCTGCCCCATCCGAGCTGAACTCTCCCGGCATCCCCTGCCCCATCCGAGCTGAACTCTCCCGGCATCCCCTGCCCCATCCGAGCTGAACTCTCCCGGCATCCCCTGCCCCATCCGAGCTGAACTCTCCCGGCATCCCCTGCCCCATCCGAGCTGAACTCTCCCGGCATCCCCTGCCCCATCCGAGCTGAACTCTCCCGGCATCCCCTGCCCCATCCGAGCTGAACTCTCCCGGCATCCCCTGCCCCATCCGAGCTGAACTCTCCCGGCATCCCCTGCCCCATCCGAGCTGAACTCTCCCGGCATCCCCTGCCCCATCCGAGCTGAACTCTCCCGGCATCCCCTGCCCCATCCGAGCTGAACTCTCCCGGCATCCCCTGCCCCATCCGAGCTGAACTCTCCCGGCATCCCCTGCCCCATCCGAGCTGAACTCTCCCGGCATCCCCTGCCCCATCCGAGCTGAACTCTCCCGGCATCCCCATCTGAGCTGAACTCTCCCGGCATCCCCTGCCCCATCCGAGCTGAACTCTCCCGGCATCCCCTGCCCCATCCGAGCTGATCTCTCCCGGCATCCCCTGCCCCATCCGAGCTGATCTCTCCCGGCATCCCCTGCCCCATCCGAGCTGATCTCTCCCGGCATCCCCTGCCCCATCCGAGCTGATCTCTCCCGGCATCCCCTGCCCCATCCGAGCTGATCTCTCCCGGCATCCCCTGCCCCATCCGAGCTGAACTCTCCCGGCATCCCCTGCCCCATCCGAGCTGAACTCTCCCGGCATCCCCTGCCCCATCCGAGCTGAACTCTCCCGGCATCCCCTGCCCCATCCGAGCTGAACTCTCCCGGCATCCCCTGCCCCATCCGAGCTGAACTCTCCCGGCATCCCCTGCCCCATCCGAGCTGAACTCTCCCGGCATCCCCTGCCCCATCCGAGCTGAACTCTCCCAGCATCCAGAACGATGAGAGAGGAGAAGGAGAAACATAAGAGAGCACAAGGAGAGCGATGAGAGAGGAAGGAGAAACGTGAGAGAGCACAAGGAGAGCGATGAGAGAGAGGAAAGGAGAAACATAAGAGCACAAGGAGTGTGATGAGAGAGGGAGGAGATACATAAGAGCACAAGGATTGCGATGAGAGAGGGAGGAGATACATAAGAGCACAAGGAGTGCGATGAGAGAGGGAGAAATGTAAGAAAGCACAAGGAGTGCGATGAGAGAGAAAGGGAGGAGAAACAAGAGAGCACAAGGCATGCAATGAGAGAGAGGGGAGGAGAAACAACACAAGGAGAGCGAAGAGAGGGGGAGGAGAAACATAAGAGAGCACAAGGAGAGCAATGAGATAGGGAGGAGATACATAAGAGAGCACAAGGAGAGCAATGAGATAGGAGATACATAAGAGCACAAGGAAAGCGATGAGAGAGGAGAAACAAAAGAGCACAAGGAGTGTGATGAGAGAGGAGGAGGAGGAAAAACATAAGAGATCACCATGAAAGCGAGAGGGGAGGAGAAACAAGAGAGCACAAGCAGTGATGAGAGAGGAGAAACATAAGACAACACAAGGAGACCTAAGAGAGGAGAAACATAAGAGAGCACAAGGAGTGGGATGAGAGAGAGGGAGGAGAAACAAGAGAGCACAAGGAGTGTGATGAGCGAGGGGGAGGGGAAACATAAGAGAGCACAAGGAAAGCGATGAGAGAGGAGAAACATAAGAGAGCACAAGGAGAGGGATGAGAGAGGGGAGGAGAAACATAAGAGAGCATGAGGAGTGCTATGAGAGAGAGGGGAAACATAAGAGAGAGCTGGAGGAGAAACATAAGAGAGAACAAGAAGTGTGCTGAGAGAAATGGGGAGGATAAAACAGCAGAGGGAGTTCGATCAGCAAGGGGGGGAAGCATAAGAGAGCACAAGGAGAGCGATGAGAGAGTCGAGGAGAAACATAAGGGAGCACAAGGAAAGTAATGGGAGAGCAGGAGGAGAAACATAAGAAGTGTGATGAGAGAGAGGGGGAGAAGAAACATAAGAGGGCACAAGGAGAGAGAGGAGGAGAAACATAAGAGCACAAGGAGAGGGAGGAGAAACATGAGAGAACAAGGAGCGGTGAGAGAGAGGGAGGAGAAACATAAGAGAGCACAAGGAGAGCGGTGAGAAAGAGGGGGAGGAGAAACATAAGAGAGAACAAGGAGCGGTGAGAGAGAGGGAGGAGAAACATAAGAGAGCACAAGGAGAGCGATGAGAGGGAGGAGAAACATGAGAGAACAAGGAGCGGTGAGAGAGAGGGAGGAGAGACATAAGAGAGCACAAGGAGAGTGGTGAGAAAGAGGGGGAGGAGAAACATAAGAGAACAAGGAGACCAATGACAGAGCTGGTGGAGAAACAGAGAACAAGAAGTGTGCTGAGAGAGAGGGGGAGGATAAAAAAGTACAGGGAGTGCGTTGAGCGAGGGGGGGAGAAGCATGAAAGAGTGCGATTAGAGAGATTGGGGAGAAGCATAAAAGAGCACAAGGAGAGCGATGAGAGAGGAGAAACATAAGAGAGCACAAGGAGAGGGATGAGAGAGGGGAGGAGAAACATAAGAGAGCATGAGGAGTGCTATGAGAGAGAGGGGAAACATAAGAGAGAGCTGGAGGAGAAACATAAGAGAGAACAAGAAGTGTGCTGAGAGAAATGGGGAGGATAAAACAGCAGAGGGAGTTCGATCAGCAAGGGGGGGAAGCATAAGAGAGCACAAGGAGAGCGGTGGGAGGGAGGGATGAGAAACATAAGAGAGCACAAGGAGAGCGATGAGAGAGAGGGAGGAGAAACGTTAGAGAGAACAAGAAGTGTGATGAGAGAGGGGGAGGAGAAACATAAGAGAGCACAAGGAGAACGATGAGAGAGAGGGGGAGAAGCATAAGAGAGCACAAGGAGAGCGATGAGAGTTGAGGAGAAGCATAAGAGAGCACAAGGAAAGCAATGGGAGAGCAGGAGGAGAAACATAAGAGAGAACAAGGAGAGTGATGAGAGAGGGATGAAAAACATTAGAGAGCACAAGGAGAGTGATGAGAGGGGGAGAAGCCTTAAAGAGCACAAGGAGAGTGATGAGAGAGGGAAGAGAAACATAAGATAGAACAAGAAGTGTGATTAGAGAGAGGGGGAGGAAAAATATAAGAGAGCACAAGGAGAGCGATGAGAGGGGGGAGAAGCATAAGAGAGCACAAGGAGAGCGTTGAGAGAGAGGGATGAGAAACATAAGAGAGCACAAGGAGAGCGATGAGAGAGAGGGAGGAGAAACATAAGAGAGCACAAGGAGAGCGATGAGGGAGAGAAGAAACATAAGAGAGCACAAGGAGAGCGATGAGAGAGAGGGATGAGAAACATAAGAGAGCACAAGGAGAGCGATGAGAGAGAGGGATGAGAAACATAAGGGAGCACAAGGAGAGCGATGAGAGAGAGGGATGAGAAACATAAGAGAGAACAAGAAGTGTGATGAGAGAGAGGGGGAGGAGAAACATAAGAGAGCACAAGGAGAGCGATGAAAGGGGGGAGAAGAATAAGAAAACACAAGGAGAGTGATGAGAGAGAGGGAGGAGAAACAAGAGAGAACAAGAAGTGTGATGAGAGAGGGGGAGGAGAAATATACGAGAGCACAAGGAGAGCGATGAGAGGGGGGAGAAGCATAAGAGAGCACAAGGAGAGCGATGAGAGAGAGGGAGGAGAAACATAAGAGAGAACAAGGAGAGCGATGAGAGAGAGGGAGGAGAAACATAAGAGAGAACAAGGAGAGCGATGAGAGAGAGGGATGAGAAACATAAGAGAGAACAAGGAGAGCGATGAGAGAGAGGGAGAAGAAACATAAGAGAGCACAAGGAGAGCGGTGAGAGAGAGGGAGGAGAAACATAAGAGAGCACAAGGAAAGCGGGGAGAGAGAGGGAGAAGAAACATAAGAGAGCACTGGGAAAGCAATGAGAGATGAGGAGGTGAAAGATAAGAGAGGACAAGGAGAGCGATGAGAGAGAGGGAGGAGAAACAAGAGAGCACAAGGAGTGCGATGAGCGAGGGGGAGGGGAAACATAAGAGAGCACAAGGAAAGCGATGAGAGAGGAGAAACATAAGAGAGCACAAGGAGAGGGATGAGAGAGGGGAGGAGAAACATAAGAGAGCATAAGGAGTGCTATGAGAGAGAGGGGAAACATAAGAGTGAGAGCTGGAGTAGAAACATAAGAGAGAACAAGAAGTGTGCTGAGAGAAATGGGGAGGATAAAACAGCAGAGGGAGTGCGATGAGGGGGGGAAGCATAAGAGAGCACAAGGAGAGCAATGAGAGAGTCGAGGATAAACATAAAAGAGCACAAGGAAAGCAATGGGAGAGCAGGAGGAGAAACATAAGAGAGAACAAGAAGTGTGATGAGAGAGAGGGGGAGAAGAAACATAAGAGAGCACGAGGAGAGAGAGGAGGAGAAACATAAGAAAGCACAAGGAGAGCAATGAGAGAGAGAGAGGAGAAACATAAGAGATCAGAGCGATGAGAGAGAGGGAGGAGAAACATAAGAGAGCACAAGGGGAGCGGTGAGAGAGAGGGAGGAGAGACATAAGAGAGCACAAGGAGAGCGATGAGAGGGAGGAGAAACATGAGATAATAAGGAGCGGTGAGAGAGAGGGAGGAAAAACATAAAAGAGCACAAGGAGAGCGGTGAGAAAGAGGGGAGGAAAAACATAAGAGAGCACAAGGAGAGCGATGAGAGAGAGGGATGAGAAACATTAGAGAGCACAAGGAGAGCGGTGAGAGGGAGGAGAAAGATAAGAGAGCACAGGGAGAGCAATGAGAGAGAGGGAGGATAAAGATAATACAGCACAAGGAGAGCAATGAGAGAGAGAGGAGAAACATAGAGCACAAGGAGAGCGATGAGAGAGGGATGATAAACATTAGAGAGCACAAGGAAAGCGATGAGAGAGGAGAAACAGAGAGCACAAGGAGAGCGATGAGAGAGAGGGAGGAGAAACATAGGAGAGAACAAGAAGTGTGATGAGAGAGGGGGAGGAGAAACATAAGAGAGCACAAGGAGAGCGATGAGAGAGAGGAGAAACATAAGGGAGCACAAGGAGAGCGATGAGAGAGAGGGATGAGAAACATAAGAGAGCATAAGGAGTGCTATGAGAGAGAGGGGGAGGAGAAACATAAGAGAGCACAAGCAGAGCGATGAGAGGGGGGAGAAGAATAAGAAAGCACAAGGAGAGCGATGAGAGAGAGGGAGGAGAAACAAGAGAGAACTAGAAGTGTGATGAGAGAGGGGGAGGAGAAATATACGAGAGCACAAGGAGAGCGATGAGAGGGAGGAGAAACATAAGAGAGCACAAGGAGAGCGATGAGAGGGATGAGAAACAAGAGAGCACAAGGAGAGCGGTGAGAGAGAGGGAGGAGAAACATAAGAGAACAAGGAAAGCGGTGAGAGAGAGGGAGGAGAGACATAAGAGAGCACAAGGAGAGCGATGAGAGGGAGGAGAAACATGAGAGAATAAGGAGCGGTGAGAGAGAGGGAGGAAAAACATAAAAGAGCACAAGGAGAGCGGTGAGAAAGAGGGGAGGAGAAACATAAGAGAGCACAAGGAGAGCGATGAGAGAGAGGGATGAGAAACAGAGAGCGGTGAGAGGGAGGAGAAAGATAAGAGAGCACAGGGAGAGCAATGAGAGAGAGGGAGGATAAAGATAATACAGCACAAGGAGAGCAATGAGAGAGAGAGGAGAAACATAGAGCACAAGGAGAGCGATGAGAGGGATGATAAACATTAGAGAGCACAAGGAGAGCGATGAGAGAGGAGAAACAGAGAGCACAAGGAGAGCGATGAGAGAGAGGGAGGAGAAACATAGGAGAGAACAAGAAGTGTGATGAGAGAGGGGGAGGAGAAACATAAGAGAGCACAAGGAGAGCGATGAGAGGGGGGAGAAGCATAAGAGAGCACAAGGAGAGCGATGAGAGAGAGGAGAAACATAAGGGAGCACAAGGAGAGCGATGAGAGAGAGGGATGAGAAACATAAGAGAGCATAAGGAGTGCTATGAGAGAGAGGGGGAGGAGAAACATAAGAGAGCACAAGCAGAGCGATGAGAGGGGGGAGAAGAATAAGAAAGCACAAGGAGAGCGATGAGAGAGAGGGAGGAGAAACAAGAGAGAACTAGAAGTGTGATGAGAGAGGGGGAGGAGAAATATACGAGAGCACAAGGAGAGCGATGAGAGGGAGGAGAAACATAAGAGAGCACAAGGAGAGCGATGAGAGGGATGAGAAACAAGAGAGCACAAGGAGAGCGGTGAGAGAGAGGGAGGAGAAACATAAGAGAACAAGGAAAGCGGTGAGAGAGAGGGAGGAGAAACATTAGAGAGCACAAGGAGAGCGATGAGAGAGGAGAAACATTAGAGAGCACAAGGAGAGCGGTGAGAGAGAGGGAGGAGAAACATAAGAGAGCACAAGGAGAGTGAGGAGAGAGAGGGATGAGAAACATTAGAGAGCACAAGGAGAGCGGTGAGAGGGAGGAGAAAGATAAGAGAGCACAAGGAGAGCGATGAGAGAGAGGGATGAGAAACATTAGAGAGCACAAGGAGAGCGGTGAGAGAGAGGGAGGAGAAAGATAAGAGAGCACAGGGAGAGCAATGAGAGATGAGGAGGATAAAGATAATACAGCACAGGGAGGGCGATGAGAGAGAGGGAGGAGAAACAAGAGAGAACAAGAAGTGTGATGAGAGAGGGGGAGGAGAAACATAAGAGAGCACAAGGAGAGCGATGAGAGGGGGGAGAAGCATAAGAGAGCACAAGGAGAGCGATGAGAGAGAGAGAGGAGAAACATAAGGGAGCACAAGGAGAGCGATGAGAGAGAGGGATGAGAAACATAAGAGAGCATAAGGAGTGCTATGAGAGAGAGGGGGAGGAGAAACATAAGAGAGCACAAGGAGAGCGATGAGAGGGGGGAGAAGCATAAGAGAGCACAAGGAGAGCGATGAGAGAGGAGAAACATAAGGGAGCACAAGGAGAGCGATGAGAGAGAGGGATGAGAAACATAAGAGAGCATAAGGAGTGCTATGAGAGAGAGGGGGAGGAGAAACATAAGAGAGCACAAGGAGAGCGATGAGAGGGGGGAGAAGCATAAGAGAGCACAAGGAGAGCGATGAGAGAGGAGAAACATAAGGGAGCACAAGGAGAGCGATGAGAGAGAGGGATGAGAAACATAAGAGAGCATAAGGAGTGCTATGAGAGAGAGGGGGAGGAGAAACATAAGAGAGCACAAGCAGAGCGATGAGAGGGGGGAGAAGAATAAGAAAGCACAAGGAGAGCGATGAGAGAGAGGGAGGAGAAACAAGAGAGAACAAGAAGTGTGATGAGAGAGGGGGAGGAGAAATATACGAGAGCACAAGGAGAGCGATGAGAGGGAGGAGAAACATAAGAGAGCACAAGGAGAGCGATGAGAGGGATGAGAAACAAGAGAGCACAAGGAGAGCAGTGAGAGAGAGGGAGGAGAAACATAAGAGAGAACAAGGAAAGCGGTGAGAGAGAGGGAGGAGAAACATTAGAGAGCACAAGGAGAGCGATGAGAGAGGAAAAACATTAGAGAGCACAAGGAGAGCGGTGAGAGAGGAAAAACATTAGAGAGCACAAGGAGAGCGGTGAGAGAGAGGGAGGAGAAACATAAGAGAGCACAAGGAGAGTGATGAGAGAGAGGGATGAGAAACATTAGAGAGCACAAGGAGAGCGGTGAGAGGGAGGAGAAAGATAAGAGAGCACAAAGAGAGCGATGAGAGAGAGGGATGAGAAACATTAGAGAGCACAAGGAGAGCGGTGAGAGAGAGGGAGGAGAAACATAAGAGAGCACAAGGAGAGTGATGAGAGAGAGGGATGAGAAACATTAGAGAGCACAAGGAGAGCGGTGAGAGGGAGGAGAAAGATAAGAGAGCACAAGGAGAGCGATGAGAGAGAGGGATGAGAAACATTAGAGAGCACAAGGAGAGCGGTGAGAGAGAGGAGAAAGATAAGAGAGCACAGGGAGAGCAATGAGAGATGAGGAGGATAAAGATAATACAGCACAGGGAGGGCGATGAGAGAGAGGGAGAAGAAACATAAGAGAGCACAAGGAGAGCAATGATAGAGAGGGATGAGAAAGATAAGAGAGCACAAGGAGAGTGATGAGAGAGAGGGATGAGAAACATTAGAGAACACAAGGAGAGCGGTGAGAGAGAGGGAGGAGAAAGATAAGAGAGCACAGGGAGAGCAATGAGAGAGAGGGAGGAGAAAGATAAGAGAGCACAAGGAGAGCAATGAGAGATGAGGAGGAGAAAGATAAGAGAGCACAAGGAGAGCAATGAGAGATGAGGAGGAGAAAGATAATACAGCACAGGGAGGGCGATACGTCTGTCACACTCTTTTATCTGTGTCTTTCGTGCTCTCGCCTCCTTGTAAGTTATTTTCTTTTGTCTGTATGTTAGTAAATCTCCCCCGTGCAGCTCACATTCTCCCCGGACCCCCAGGGCTACAGCACCCAGTCAGGTGGATCGTCACATTTCACATCGCTGGGGGCTGAATCCGGGCAAATACTCCCAGCTTCATGTAGAAGTGTGACGCTCCGGACCCCAGCCCAGTGTCCTCTGCACTGCCACCAGCTCTGCGTCCTCTGCACTGCCACCAGCTCTGCGTCCTCTGCACTGCCACCAGCTCTGCGTCCTCTGCACTGCCACCAGCTCTGCGTCCTCTGCACTGCCACCAGCTCTGCGTCCTCTGCACTGCCACCAGCTCTGCGTCCTCTGCACTGCCACCAGCTCTGCATCCTCTGCACTGCCACCAGCTCTGCGTCCTCTGCACTGCCACCAGCTCTGCGTCCTCTGCACTGCCACCAGCTCTGCGTCCTCTGCACTGCCACCAGCTCTGCGTCCTCTGCACTGCCACCAGCTCAGCGTCCTCTGCACTGCCACCAGCTCTGCGTCCTCTGCACTGCCACCAGCTCTGCGTCCTCTGCACTGCCACCAGCTCTGCGTCCTCTGCACTGCCACCAGCTCTGCGTCCTCTGCACTGCCACCAGCTCCGCGTCCTCTGCACTGCCACCAGCTCTGCGTCCTCTGCACTGCCACCAGCTCTGCGTCCTCTGCACTGCCACCAGCTCTGCGTCCTCTGCACTGCCACCAGCTCTGCTTCCTCTGCACTGCCATCAGCTCTGCGTCCTCTGCACTGCCACCAGCTCTGCGTCCTCTGCACTGCCACCAGCTCTGCGTCCTCTGCACTGCCACCAGCTCTGCGTCCTCTGCACTGCCACCAGCTCTGCGTCCTCTGCACTGCCACCAGCTCTGCGTCCTCTGCACTGCCACCAGCTCTGCGTCCTCTGCACTGCCACCAGCTCTGCGTCCTCTGCACTGCCACCAGCTCTGCGTCCTCTGCACTGCCACCAGCTCTGCGTCCTCTGCACTGCCACCAGCTCTGCGTCCTCTGCACTGCCACCAGCTCCGCGTCTTCTGCACTGCCACCAGCTCTGCGTCCTCTGCACTGCCACCAGCTCTGCGTCCTCTGCACTGCCACCAGCTCCGCGTCCTCTGCACTGCCACCAGCTCTGCGTCCTCTGCACTGCCACCAGCTCTGCGTCCTCTGCACTGCCACCAGCTCTGCGTCCTCTGCACTGCCACCAGCTCAGCGTCCTCTGCACTGCCACCAGCTCTGCGTCCTCTGCACTGCCACCAGCTCTGCGTCCTCTGCACTGCCATCAGCTCTGCGTCCTCTGCACTGCCACCAGCATTGGGTCCTTTGCACCTCTGATGTGGGGGCCATGGTATAGGACAGTCACCCCTAGGAGTGATAGGAGGACACACTGCCCCCTGCTGGTGTGATGATGTGGGGGCCATGGTATAGGACAGTCACCCCTAGCAGAGATAGGAGGACACACTGCCCCCTGCTGGTGTGATGATGTGGGGGCCATGGTATAGGACAGTCACCCCTAGTAGTGATAGGAGGACACACTGCCCCCTGCTGGTGTGATGATGTGGGGCCATGGTATAGGACAGTCACCCCTAGCAGTGATAGGAGGACACACTGCCCCCTGCTGGTGTGATGATGTGGGGGCCATGGTATAGGATAGTCACCCCTAGTAGTGATAGGAGGACACACTGTCCCCTGCTGGTGTGATGATGTGGGGGCCATGGTATAGGACAGTCACTCCTAGCAGTGATAGGAGGACACACTGCCCCCTGCTGGTGTGATGATGTGGGGCCATGGTATAGGACAGTCACCCCTAGCAGTGATAGGAGGACACACTGCCCCCTGCTGGTGTGATGATGTTGGGGCCATGGTATAGGACAGTCACCCCTAGCAGTGATAGGAGGACACACTGCCCCCTGCTGGTGTGATGATGTGGAGACCATGATATAGGACAGTCACCCCTATCAGTGATAGGAGGACACACTGCACCCTGCTGGTGTGATGATGTGGGGCCATGGTATAGGACAGTCACCTCTAGTAGTTATAGGAGGACACTGCCCCCTGCTGGTGTGATGATGTGGGGGCCATGGTATAGGACAGTCACCCCTAGCAGTGATAGGAGGACACACTGCCCCCTGCTGGTGTGATGATGTGGGGGGCCATGGTATAGGACAGTCACCCCTAGCAGTGATAGGAGGACACACTGACCCTGCTGTTGTGATGATGTGGGGGGCCATGGTATAGGACAGTCACCCCTAGCAGTGATAAAAGGACACACTGCCCCTAGTAGTGATAGGAGGACACTGCCCCCTGCTGGTGTGATGATGTGGGGGCAATGGTAAAGGACAGTCACCCCTAGCAGTGATAGGAGGACACACCGCCCCTAGTAGTGATAGGAGGACACACTGCCCCCTGCTGGTGTGATGATATGGGGGCCATGGTATAGGACAGTCACGCCTAGCAGTGATAGGAGGACACACCGCCCCTAGTAGTGATAGGAGGACACACTGCCCCCTGCTGGTGTGATGATGTGGGGGCCATGGTATAGGACAGTCACCTCTAGCAATGATAAGAGGACACACTGCCCCCTGCTGGTGTGATGATGTGGGGGCCATGGTATAGGACAGTCACCCCTAGCAGTGATAGGAGGACACACTGCCCCCTGCTGGTGTGATGATGTGTGGCCATGGTATAGGACAGTCACTTCTAGTAGTGATAGGAGGACACTGCCCCCTGCTGGTGTGATGATGTGGGGGCCATGGTATAGGACAGTCACTCCTAGCAGTGATAGGAGGACATACTGCCCCCTGCTGGTGTGATGATGTGGGGCCATGGTATAGGACAGTCACCCCTAGTAGTGATAGGAGGACACACTGCCCCCTGCTGGTGTGATGATGTGGGAGCCATGGTATAGGACAGTCACCTCTAGCAATGATAAGAGGACACACTGCCCCCTGCTGGTGTGATGATGCGGGGGCCATGGTATAGGACAGTCACCCCTAGCAGTGATAGGAGGACACACTGCCCCCTGCTGGTGTGATGATGTGGGGCCATGGTATAGGACAGTCACCCCAAGCAGTGATAGGAGGACACACTGCCCCCTGCTGGTGTGATGATGTGGGGCCATGGTATAGGACAGTCACCCCTAGCAGTGATAGGAGGACACACTGCCCCCTGCTGGTGTGATGATGTTGGGGCCATGGTATAGGACAGTCACCCCTAGCAGTGATAGGAGGACACACTGCCCCCTGCTGGTGTGATGATGTGGGGCCATGGTATAGGACAGTCACCCCTAGCAGTGATAGGAGGACACACTGCCCCCTGCTGGTGTGATGATGTGGGGGCCATGGTATAGGACAGTCACCCCTAGCAGTGATAGGAGGACACACTGCCCCCTGCTGGTGTGATGATGTGGGGCCATGGTATAGGACAGTCACCCCTAGTAGTGATAGGAGGACACACTGCCCCCTGCTGGTGTGATGATGTGGGGGCCATGGTATAGGACAGTCACTCCTAGCAGTGATAGGAGGACACACTGCCCCCTGCTGGTGTGATGATGTGGGGCCATGGTATAGGACAGTCACCCCTAGCAGTGATAGGAGGACACACTGCCCCCTGCTGGTGTGATGATGTTGGGGCCATGGTATAGGACAGTCACCCCTAGCAGTGATAGGAGGACACACTGCCCCCTGCTGGTGTGATGATGTGGAGACCATGATTTGGACAGTCACCCCTATCAGTGATAGGAGGACACACTGCACCCTGCTGGTGTGATGATGTGGGGGCCATGGTATAGGACAGACACCCATAGCAGTGATAGGAGGACACTGCCCCCTGCTGGTGTGATGATGTGGGGCCATGGTATAGGACAGTTACCTCTAGTAGTGATAGGAGGACACTGCCCCCTGCTGGTGTGATGATGTGGGGGGCCATGGTATAGGACAGTCACCCCTAGTAGTGATAGGAGGACACTGTCCCCTGCTGGTATGATGATGTGGGGCCATGGTATCGGACAGTCACCCCTAGCAGTGATAGGAGGACACACTGCCCCTAGTAGTGATAGGAGGACACTGCCCCCTGCTGGTGTGATGATGTGGGGCCATGGTATAGGACAGTCACCTCTAGTAGTGATAGGAGGACACTGCCCCCTGCTGGCGTGATGATGTGGGGGGCCGTGGTATAGGACAGTCACCCCTAGCAGTGATAAGAGGACACACTGCCCCCTGCTGGTGTGATGATGTGGGGGCCATGGTATAGGACAGTCACCCCTAGCAGTGATAGGAGGACACACTGCCCCTAGTAGTGATAGGAGGACACACTGCCCCCTGCTGGTGTGATGATGTGGGGGCCATGGTATAGGACAGTCACCCCTAGCAGTGATAGGAGGACACACTGCCCCTAGTAGTGATAGGAGGACACACTGCCCCCTGCTGGTGTGATGATGTGGGGGCCATGGTATAGGACAGTCACCCCTAGTAGTGATAGGACACTACCCCCTGCTGGTGTGATGATGTGGGGGCCATGGTATAGGACAGTCACCCCTAGAAGTGATAGGAGGACACTCTGCCCCCTGCTGGTGTGATGATGTGGGGGCCATGGTATAGGACAGTCATCCCTAGAAGTGAAAGGAGGACACTGCCCCCTGCTGGTGGGATGATGTGGGGGCCATGGTATAGGACAGTCACCCCTAGCAGTGATAGGAGGACACACTGCCCCCTGCTGGTGTGATGATGTGGGAGCCATGGTATAGGACAGTCTCCCCTAGCAGTGATAGGAGGACACACTGCCCCCTGCTGGTGTGATGATGTGGGGGCCATGGTAAAGGAAAGTCACCACTAGAAGTGATAGGAGGACACACTGCCCCCTGCTGGTGTGATGATGGGGGAGCCATGGTATAGGACAGTCACCCCTAGCAGTGATAGGAGGACACTGCCCCCTGCTGGTGTGATGATGTGGGGTGCCATGGTATAGGTCAGTCACCCCTAGGAGTGATAGGAGGATACACTGCCCCCTGCTGGTGTGATGATGTGGGGGCCATGGTATAGAACAGTCTCCCCTAGCAGTGATAGGAGGACACTGCCCCCTGCTGGTGTGATGATGTGGGGGCCATGGTAAAGGAAAGTCACCACTAGAAGTGATAGGAGGACACACTGCCCCCTGCTGGTGTGATGATGTGGGGGCCATGGTAAAGGAAAGTCACCACTAGAAGTGATAGGAGGACACACTGCCCCCTGCTGGTGTGATGATGTGGGGGCCATGGTATAGGACAGTCATCCCTATTAGTGATAGGAGGACACTGCCCCCTCCTGGTGTGATGATGTGGGGGCCATGGTATAGGACAGTCATCCCTAGAAGTGATAGGAGGACACACTGCCCCCTGCTGATGTGATGATGTGGGGGCCATGGTATAGGACAGTCACCCCTAGCAGTGATAGGAGGACACACTGCCCCCTGCTGGTGTGATGATGTGGGGGCCATGGTATAGGACAGTCATCCCTAGTAGTGATAGGAGGACACTGCCCCCTGCTGGTGTGATGATGTGGGGGCCATGGTATAGGACAGTCAGCCCTAGTAGTGATAGGAGGACACTGCCCCCTGCTGGTGTGATGATGTGGGAGCCATGGTATAGGACAGTCACCGCTAGCAGTGATAGGAGGACACACTGCCCCCTGCTGGTGTGATGATGTGGGGGCCATGGTATAGGACAGTCATCCCTAGAAGTGATAGGAGGACACACTGCCCCCTGCTGATGTGATGATGTGGGGGCCATGGTATAGGACAGTCACCCCTAGCAGTGATAGGAGGACACACTGCCCCCTGCTGATGTGATGATGTGGGGGCCATGGTATAGGACAGTCACCCGAAGCAGTGATAGGAGGACACACTGCCCCCTGCTGGTGTGATGATGTGGGGGCCATGGTATAGGACAGTCATCCCTAGCAGTGATAGGAGGACACACTGCCCCCTGCTGGTGTGATGATGTGGGGGCCATGGTATAGGTCAGTCATCCCTATAAGTGAAAGGAGGACACTGACCCCTGCTGGTGTGATGATGTGGGGACCATGGTATAGGACAGTCATCCCTAGAAGTGAAAGGAGGACACTGCCCCCTGCTGGTGTGATGATGTGGGGCCATGGTATAGGACAGTCACCCCTAGTGGTGTTAGGAGGACACTGCCCCCTGCTGGTGTGATGATGTGGGGGCCATGGTATAGGACAGTCATCCCTATCAGTGATAGGTAGACACTGCCCCCTACTGGTGTGATGATGTGGGAGCCATGGTATAGGACAGTCACCCCTAGCAGTGATAGGAGGACACTACCCCCTGCTGGTGTGATGATGTGGGGGCCATGATATAGGACAGTCACCCCTAGTAGTGATAGGAGGACACACTGCCCCCTGCTGGTGTGATGATGTGGGGCCATGGTATAGGACAGTCACCCCTAGAAGTGATAGGAGGACACTGCACCCTGCTGGTGTGATGATGTGGGAGCCATGGTATAGGACAGTCACCCCTAGCAGTGATAGGAGGACACTGCCCCCTGTTGGTGTGATGATGTGGGGGCCATTGTATAGGACAGTCACCCCTAGCAGTGATAGGAGGACACTGCCCCCTGCTGGTGTGATGATGTGTGGGGGCCATGGTATAGGACAGTCACCCCTAGCAGTGATAGGAGGACACACTGCCCCCTGCTGGTGTGATAATGTTCGGGCCATGGTATAGGACAGTCACCCCTAGTAGTGATAGGAAGACACACTGCCCCCTGCTGGTGTGATGATGTGGGGGCCATGGTATAGTACAGTCATCTCTAACAGTGATAGGAGGACACACTGCCCCCTGCTGGTGTGATGATGTGGGGGCCATGGTATAGGACGGTCACCCCTAGTAGTGATAGGAGGACACTGCCCCCTGCTGGTCTGATGATGTGGGGGCCATGGTATAAGACATTCACCCCTAGCAGTGATAGGAGGACACTGCCCCCTGCTGGTGTAATGATGTGGGGGCCATGGTATAGGACAGTCACCCCTAGCAGTGATAGGAGGACACACTGCCCCCTGCTGGTGTGATGATGTGGGGCCATGGTATAGGACAGTCACCCCTAGAAGTGATAGGAGGACACTGCACCCTGCTGGTGTGATGATGTGTGGGGGCCATGGTATAGGACAGTCACCCCTAGCAGTGATAGGAGGACACACTGCCCAATGCTGGTGTGATGATGTGGGGGCCATGGTATAGGACAGTCACCCCTAGCAGTGATAGGAGGACACACTGCCCCCTGCTGGTGTGATGATGTGGGGCCATGGTATAGGACAGTCACCCCTAGAAGTGATAGGAGGACACTGCACCCTGCTGGTGTGATGATGTGTGGGGGCCATGGTATAGGACAGTCACCCCTAGCAGTGATAGGAGGACACACTGCCCAATGCTGGTGTGATGATGTGGGGGCCATGGTATAGGACAGTCACCCCTAGCAGTGATAGGAGGACACACTGCCCAATGCTGGTGTGATAATGTCGGGGCCATGGTATAGGACAGCCACCCCTAGAAGTGATAGGAGGACACACTGCCCCCTGCTGGTGTGATGATGTGTGGGGTCCATGGTATAGGACAGTCACCCCTAGCAGTGATAGGAGGACACACTGCCCCCTGCTGGTGTGATGATGTGGGGGCCATGGTATAGGACAGTCACCCCTAGCAGTGATAGGAGGACACACTGCCCAATGCTGGTGTGATAATGTCGGGGCCATGGTATAGGACAGCCACCCCTAGAAGTGATAGGAGGACACACTGCCCCCTGCTGGTGTGATGATGTGGGGGCCATGGTATAGGACAGTCACCCCTAGCAGTGATAGGAGGACACACTGCCCCCTGCTGGTGTGATGATGTGGGGGCCATGGTATCGGACAGTCACCCCTAGCAGTGATAGGAGGACACACTGCCCCCTGCTGGTGTGATGATGTGGGGCCATAGAATAGGACAGTCACCCCTAGTAGTGATAGGAGGACACACTGCCCCCTGCTGGTGTGATGATGTGGGGACCATGGTATAGGACAATAAACCCTAGTAGTGATAGGAGGACACTGCCCCCTGCTGGTTTAATGATGGGGCCATGGTATAGGACAGTCACCCCTAGTAGTGATACTGCCCCCTGCTGGTTTAATGATGGGGCCATGGTATAGGACAGTCACCCCTAGCAGTGATAGGAGGACACTACCCCCTGCTGGTGTGATGATGTGGGGGTCATGGTATAGGACAGTCACCCCTAGAAGTGATAGGAGGACACTGCCCCCTGCTGGTGTGATGATGTGGGGGCCATGGTATAGGACAGTCACCCCTAGAAGTGATAGGAGGACACACTGCCCCCTGCTGGTGAGATGATGTGGGGCCATGGTATATAACAGTCACCCCTAGCAGTGATAGGAGGGCACACTGCCCCCTGCTGGTGTGATGATGTGGAGGCCATGATATAGGACAGTCAACCCTAGCAGTGATAGGAGGACACTGCCCCCTGCTGGTGTGATGATGTGGGGACCATGGTATAGGACAGTCACCCCTAGCAGTGATAGGAGGACACTGTCCCATGCTGGTGTGATGATGTGGGGGCCATGGTATAGGACAGTCACCCCTAGCAGTGATAGGAGGACACTGCCCCCCGCTGGTGTGATGATGTGGGGGCCATGGTATAGGACAGTCACCCCTAGCAGTGATAGGAGGACACTGCCCCCCGCTGGTGTGATGATGTGGGGGCCATGGTATAGGACAGTCACCCCTAGCAGTGATAGGAGGACACTGCCCCCCGCTGGTGTGATGATGTGGGGGCCATGGTATAGGACAGTCACCCCTAGCAGTGATAGGAGGACACTGCCCCCCGCTGGTGTGATGATGTGGGGCCATGGTATAGGACAGTTACCCCTAGCAGTGATAGGAGGACACACTGCCCCCTGCTGGTGTGATGATGTGGGAGCCATGGTATAGGACAGTCACCCCGAGCAGTGATAGGAGGACACTGCCCCCTGCTGGTTTGATGATGTGGGGGCCATGGTATAGGACAGTCACCCCTAGCAGTGATAGGAGGACACACTGCCCCCTGCTGGTGTGATGATGTGGGGGGCCATGGTATAGGACAGTCACCCCTAGCAGTGATAGGAGGACACTGCCCCGGCTGGTGTGATGATGTGGAGGCCATGATATAGGACAGACACCCCTAGCAGTGATAGGAGGACACACTGCCCCCTGCTGGTGTGATGATGTGGGAGCCATGGTATAGGACAGTCACCCCTAGCAGTGATAGGAGGACACTGCCCCCTGCTGGTGTGATGATGTGGGGCCATGGTATAGGACAGTCACCCCTAACAGTGATAGGAGGACACTGCCCCCTGCTGGTGACATGATGTGGGGGCCATGGTATAGGACAGTCACCCCTAGCAGTGATAGGAGGACACTGCCCCCTGCTGGTGTGATGATGTGGGGACCATGGTATAGGACAGTCACCCCTAGAAGTGATAGGAGGACACAATACCCCCTACTGGTGTGATGATGTGTGGGCCATGGTATAGGACAGTCACCCCTAGCAGTGATAGGAGGACACACTGCCCCCTGCTGCTGTGATGATGTGGGGACCATGGTATAGGACAGTCACCCCTAGCAGTGATAGGAGGACACACTGTCCCCTGCTGGTGTGATGATGTGGGGCCATGGTATAGGACAGTCAACCCTAGCAGTGATAGGAGGACACTGCCCCCTGCTGGTGTGATGATGTGGGGCCATGGTATCGTACAGTCACCCCTAGTAGTGATAGGAGGACACACTGCCCCCTGCTGGTGTGATGATGTGGGGCCATGGTATAGGACAGTCACCGCTAGTAGTGATTGGAGGACACACTGCCCCCTGCTGGTGTGATGATGTGGGGGCCATGGTAAAGGAAAGTCACCACTAGAAGTGATAGGAGGACACACTGCCCCCTGCTGGTGTGATGATGTGGGGGCCATGGTGTCGGACAGTCACCCCTAGCAGTGATAGGAGGACACACTGCCCCCTGCTGGTGTGATGATGTGGGGCCATTCTATAGGACAGTCACCCCTAGCAGTGATCAGAGGACACACTGCCCCCTGCTGGTGTGATGATGTGGGGGGCCATGGTATAGGACAGTCACCCCTAGCAGTGATAGGAGGACACTGCCCCCTGCTGGTGTGATGATGTGGAGACCATGGTATAGGACAGTCACCCCTAGCAGTGATAGGAGGACACACTGCCCCCTGCTGGTGTGATGATGTGGGGGCCATGGTATCGGACAGTCACCCCTAGCAGTGATAGGAGGACACACTGCCCCCTGCTGGTGTGATGATGTGGGGCCATTCTATAGGACAGTCACCCCTAGCAGTGATCAGAGGACACACTGCCCCTGCTGGTGTGATGATGTGGGGCCATGGTATAGGACAGTCACCCCTAGCAGTGATAGGAGGACACTGCCCCCTGCTGGTGTGATGATGTGGAGACCATGGTATAGGACAGTCACCCCTAGCAGTGATAGGAGGACACACTGCCCCCTGCTGGTGTGATGATGTGGGGCCATGGTATAGGACAGTCACCCCTAGCAGTGATAGGAGGACACTGCCTCCTGCTGGTGTGATGATGTGTGGCCATGGTATAGGACAGTCACCTCTAGTAGTGATAGGAGGACACTGCCCCCTGCTGGTGTGATGATGTGGGGGGCCATGGTATAGGACAGTCACCCCTAGTAGTGATAGGAGGACACACTGCCCCTAGTAGTTATAGGAGGACACTGCCCCCTGCTGGTGTGATGATGTGGGGGCCATGGTAAAGGACAGTCACCCCTAGCAGTGATAGGAGGACACACCGCCCCTAGTAGTGATAGGAGGACACTGCCCCCTGCTGGTGTGATGATGTGGGGGCCATGGTATAGGACAGTCACCCCTAGCAGTGATAGGAGGACACACTGCCCCCTGCTGGTGTGATGATGTGGGGGGCCATGGTATAGGACAGTCACCCCTAGCAGTGATAGGAGGACACACTGACCCTGCTGTTGTGATGATGTGGGGGGCCATGGTATAGGACAGTCACCCCTAGCAGTGATAAAAGGACACACTGCCCCTAGTAGTGATAGGAGGACACTGCCCCCTGCTGGTGTGATGATGTGGGGGCAATGGTAAAGGACAGTCACCCCTAGCAGTGATAGGAGGACACACCGCCCCTAGTAGTGATAGGAGGACACACTGCCCCCTGCTGGTGTGATGATATGGGGGCCATGGTATAGGACAGTCACGCCTAGCAGTGATAGGAGGACACACCGCCCCTAGTAGTGATAGGAGGACACACTGCCCCCTGCTGGTGTGATGATGTGGGGGCCATGGTATAGGACAGTCACCTCTAGCAATGATAAGAGGACACACTGCCCCCTGCTGGTGTGATGATGTGGGGGCCATGGTATAGGACAGTCACCCCTAGCAGTGATAGGAGGACACACTGCCCCCTGCTGGTGTGATGATGTGTGGCCATGGTATAGGACAGTCACTTCTAGTAGTGATAGGAGGACACTGCCCCCTGCTGGTGTGATGATGTGGGGGCCATGGTATAGGACAGTCACTCCTAGCAGTGATAGGAGGACATACTGCCCCCTGCTGGTGTGATGATGTGGGGCCATGGTATAGGACAGTCACCCCTAGTAGTGATAGGAGGACACACTGCCCCCTGCTGGTGTGATGATGTGGGAGCCATGGTATAGGACAGTCACCTCTAGCAATGATAAGAGGACACACTGCCCCCTGCTGGTGTGATGATGCGGGGGCCATGGTATAGGACAGTCACCCCTAGCAGTGATAGGAGGACACACTGCCCCCTGCTGGTGTGATGATGTGGGGCCATGGTATAGGACAGTCACCCCAAGCAGTGATAGGAGGACACACTGCCCCCTGCTGGTGTGATGATGTGGGGCCATGGTATAGGACAGTCACCCCTAGCAGTGATAGGAGGACACACTGCCCCCTGCTGGTGTGATGATGTTGGGGCCATGGTATAGGACAGTCACCCCTAGCAGTGATAGGAGGACACACTGCCCCCTGCTGGTGTGATGATGTGGGGCCATGGTATAGGACAGTCACCCCTAGCAGTGATAGGAGGACACACTGCCCCCTGCTGGTGTGATGATGTGGGGGCCATGGTATAGGACAGTCACCCCTAGCAGTGATAGGAGGACACACTGCCCCCTGCTGGTGTGATGATGTGGGGCCATGGTATAGGACAGTCACCCCTAGTAGTGATAGGAGGACACACTGCCCCCTGCTGGTGTGATGATGTGGGGGCCATGGTATAGGACAGTCACTCCTAGCAGTGATAGGAGGACACACTGCCCCCTGCTGGTGTGATGATGTGGGGCCATGGTATAGGACAGTCACCCCTAGCAGTGATAGGAGGACACACTGCCCCCTGCTGGTGTGATGATGTTGGGGCCATGGTATAGGACAGTCACCCCTAGCAGTGATAGGAGGACACACTGCCCCCTGCTGGTGTGATGATGTGGAGACCATGATTTGGACAGTCACCCCTATCAGTGATAGGAGGACACACTGCACCCTGCTGGTGTGATGATGTGGGGGCCATGGTATAGGACAGACACCCATAGCAGTGATAGGAGGACACTGCCCCCTGCTGGTGTGATGATGTGGGGCCATGGTATAGGACAGTTACCTCTAGTAGTGATAGGAGGACACTGCCCCCTGCTGGTGTGATGATGTGGGGGGCCATGGTATAGGACAGTCACCCCTAGTAGTGATAGGAGGACACTGTCCCCTGCTGGTATGATGATGTGGGGCCATGGTATCGGACAGTCACCCCTAGCAGTGATAGGAGGACACACTGCCCCTAGTAGTGATAGGAGGACACTGCCCCCTGCTGGTGTGATGATGTGGGGCCATGGTATAGGACAGTCACCTCTAGTAGTGATAGGAGGACACTGCCCCCTGCTGGCGTGATGATGTGGGGGGCCGTGGTATAGGACAGTCACCCCTAGCAGTGATAAGAGGACACACTGCCCCCTGCTGGTGTGATGATGTGGGGGCCATGGTATAGGACAGTCACCCCTAGCAGTGATAGGAGGACACACTGCCCCTAGTAGTGATAGGAGGACACACTGCCCCCTGCTGGTGTGATGATGTGGGGGCCATGGTATAGGACAGTCACCCCTAGCAGTGATAGGAGGACACACTGCCCCTAGTAGTGATAGGAGGACACACTGCCCCCTGCTGGTGTGATGATGTGGGGGCCATGGTATAGGACAGTCACCCCTAGTAGTGATAGGACACTACCCCCTGCTGGTGTGATGATGTGGGGGCCATGGTATAGGACAGTCACCCCTAGAAGTGATAGGAGGACACTCTGCCCCCTGCTGGTGTGATGATGTGGGGGCCATGGTATAGGACAGTCATCCCTAGAAGTGAAAGGAGGACACTGCCCCCTGCTGGTGGGATGATGTGGGGGCCATGGTATAGGACAGTCACCCCTAGCAGTGATAGGAGGACACACTGCCCCCTGCTGGTGTGATGATGTGGGAGCCATGGTATAGGACAGTCTCCCCTAGCAGTGATAGGAGGACACACTGCCCCCTGCTGGTGTGATGATGTGGGGGCCATGGTAAAGGAAAGTCACCACTAGAAGTGATAGGAGGACACACTGCCCCCTGCTGGTGTGATGATGGGGGAGCCATGGTATAGGACAGTCACCCCTAGCAGTGATAGGAGGACACTGCCCCCTGCTGGTGTGATGATGTGGGGTGCCATGGTATAGGTCAGTCACCCCTAGGAGTGATAGGAGGATACACTGCCCCCTGCTGGTGTGATGATGTGGGGGCCATGGTATAGAACAGTCTCCCCTAGCAGTGATAGGAGGACACTGCCCCCTGCTGGTGTGATGATGTGGGGGCCATGGTAAAGGAAAGTCACCACTAGAAGTGATAGGAGGACACACTGCCCCCTGCTGGTGTGATGATGTGGGGGCCATGGTAAAGGAAAGTCACCACTAGAAGTGATAGGAGGACACACTGCCCCCTGCTGGTGTGATGATGTGGGGGCCATGGTATAGGACAGTCATCCCTATTAGTGATAGGAGGACACTGCCCCCTCCTGGTGTGATGATGTGGGGGCCATGGTATAGGACAGTCATCCCTAGAAGTGATAGGAGGACACACTGCCCCCTGCTGATGTGATGATGTGGGGGCCATGGTATAGGACAGTCACCCCTAGCAGTGATAGGAGGACACACTGCCCCCTGCTGGTGTGATGATGTGGGGGCCATGGTATAGGACAGTCATCCCTAGTAGTGATAGGAGGACACTGCCCCCTGCTGGTGTGATGATGTGGGGGCCATGGTATAGGACAGTCAGCCCTAGTAGTGATAGGAGGACACTGCCCCCTGCTGGTGTGATGATGTGGGAGCCATGGTATAGGACAGTCACCGCTAGCAGTGATAGGAGGACACACTGCCCCCTGCTGGTGTGATGATGTGGGGGCCATGGTATAGGACAGTCATCCCTAGAAGTGATAGGAGGACACACTGCCCCCTGCTGATGTGATGATGTGGGGGCCATGGTATAGGACAGTCACCCCTAGCAGTGATAGGAGGACACACTGCCCCCTGCTGATGTGATGATGTGGGGGCCATGGTATAGGACAGTCACCCGAAGCAGTGATAGGAGGACACACTGCCCCCTGCTGGTGTGATGATGTGGGGGCCATGGTATAGGACAGTCATCCCTAGCAGTGATAGGAGGACACACTGCCCCCTGCTGGTGTGATGATGTGGGGGCCATGGTATAGGTCAGTCATCCCTATAAGTGAAAGGAGGACACTGACCCCTGCTGGTGTGATGATGTGGGGACCATGGTATAGGACAGTCATCCCTAGAAGTGAAAGGAGGACACTGCCCCCTGCTGGTGTGATGATGTGGGGCCATGGTATAGGACAGTCACCCCTAGTGGTGTTAGGAGGACACTGCCCCCTGCTGGTGTGATGATGTGGGGGCCATGGTATAGGACAGTCATCCCTATCAGTGATAGGTAGACACTGCCCCCTACTGGTGTGATGATGTGGGAGCCATGGTATAGGACAGTCACCCCTAGCAGTGATAGGAGGACACTTCCCCCTGCTGGTGTGATGATGTGGGGGCCATGATATAGGACAGTCACCCCTAGTAGTGATAGGAGGACACACTGCCCCCTGCTGGTGTGATGATGTGGGGCCATGGTATAGGACAGTCACCCCTAGAAGTGATAGGAGGACACTGCACCCTGCTGGTGTGATGATGTGGGAGCCATGGTATAGGACAGTCACCCCTAGCAGTGATAGGAGGACACTGCCCCCTGTTGGTGTGATGATGTGGGGGCCATTGTATAGGACAGTCACCCCTAGCAGTGATAGGAGGACACTGCCCCCTGCTGGTGTGATGATGTGTGGGGGCCATGGTATAGGACAGTCACCCCTAGTAGTGATAGGAGGACACACTGCCCCCTGCTGGTGTGATAATGTTCGGGCCATGGTATAGGACAGTCACCCCTAGTAGTGATAGGAAGACACACTGCCCCCTGCTGGTGTGATGATGTGGGGGCCATGGTATAGTACAGTCATCTCTAACAGTGATAGGAGGACACACTGCCCCCTGCTGGTGTGATGATGTGGGGGCCATGGTATAGGACGGTCACCCCTAGTAGTGATAGGAGGACACTGCCCCCTGCTGGTCTGATGATGTGGGGGCCATGGTATAAGACATTCACCCCTAGCAGTGATAGGAGGACACTGCCCCCTGCTGGTGTAATGATGTGGGGGCCATGGTATAGGACAGTCACCCCTAGCAGTGATAGGAGGACACACTGCCCCCTGCTGGTGTGATGATGTGGGGCCATGGTATAGGACAGTCACCCCTAGAAGTGATAGGAGGACACTGCACCCTGCTGGTGTGATGATGTGTGGGGGCCATGGTATAGGACAGTCACCCCTAGCAGTGATAGGAGGACACACTGCCCAATGCTGGTGTGATGATGTGGGGGCCATGGTATAGGACAGTCACCCCTAGCAGTGATAGGAGGACACACTGCCCCCTGCTGGTGTGATGATGTGGGGCCATGGTATAGGACAGTCACCCCTAGAAGTGATAGGAGGACACTGCACCCTGCTGGTGTGATGATGTGTGGGGGCCATGGTATAGGACAGTCACCCCTAGCAGTGATAGGAGGACACACTGCCCAATGCTGGTGTGATGATGTGGGGGCCATGGTATAGGACAGTCACCCCTAGCAGTGATAGGAGGACACACTGCCCAATGCTGGTGTGATAATGTCGGGGCCATGGTATAGGACAGCCACCCCTAGAAGTGATAGGAGGACACACTGCCCCCTGCTGGTGTGATGATGTGTGGGGTCCATGGTATAGGACAGTCACCCCTAGCAGTGATAGGAGGACACACTGCCCCCTGCTGGTGTGATGATGTGGGGGCCATGGTATAGGACAGTCACCCCTAGCAGTGATAGGAGGACACACTGCCCAATGCTGGTGTGATAATGTCGGGGCCATGGTATAGGACAGCCACCCCTAGAAGTGATAGGAGGACACACTGCCCCCTGCTGGTGTGATGATGTGGGGGCCATGGTATAGGACAGTCACCCCTAGCAGTGATAGGAGGACACACTGCCCCCTGCTGGTGTGATGATGTGGGGGCCATGGTATCGGACAGTCACCCCTAGCAGTGATAGGAGGACACACTGCCCCCTGCTGGTGTGATGATGTGGGGCCATAGAATAGGACAGTCACCCCTAGTAGTGATAGGAGGACACACTGCCCCCTGCTGGTGTGATGATGTGGGGACCATGGTATAGGACAATAAACCCTAGTAGTGATAGGAGGACACTGCCCCCTGCTGGTTTAATGATGGGGCCATGGTATAGGACAGTCACCCCTAGTAGTGATACTGCCCCCTGCTGGTTTAATGATGGGGCCATGGTATAGGACAGTCACCCCTAGCAGTGATAGGAGGACACTACCCCCTGCTGGTGTGATGATGTGGGGGTCATGGTATAGGACAGTCACCCCTAGAAGTGATAGGAGGACACTGCCCCCTGCTGGTGTGATGATGTGGGGGCCATGGTATAGGACAGTCACCCCTAGAAGTGATAGGAGGACACACTGCCCCCTGCTGGTGAGATGATGTGGGGCCATGGTATATAACAGTCACCCCTAGCAGTGATAGGAGGGCACACTGCCCCCTGCTGGTGTGATGATGTGGAGGCCATGATATAGGACAGTCAACCCTAGCAGTGATAGGAGGACACTGCCCCCTGCTGGTGTGATGATGTGGGGACCATGGTATAGGACAGTCACCCCTAGCAGTGATAGGAGGACACTGTCCCATGCTGGTGTGATGATGTGGGGGCCATGGTATAGGACAGTCACCCCTAGCAGTGATAGGAGGACACTGCCCCCCGCTGGTGTGATGATGTGGGGGCCATGGTATAGGACAGTCACCCCTAGCAGTGATAGGAGGACACTGCCCCCCGCTGGTGTGATGATGTGGGGGCCATGGTATAGGACAGTCACCCCTAGCAGTGATAGGAGGACACTGCCCCCCGCTGGTGTGATGATGTGGGGGCCATGGTATAGGACAGTCACCCCTAGCAGTGATAGGAGGACACTGCCCCCCGCTGGTGTGATGATGTGGGGCCATGGTATAGGACAGTTACCCCTAGCAGTGATAGGAGGACACACTGCCCCCTGCTGGTGTGATGATGTGGGAGCCATGGTATAGGACAGTCACCCCGAGCAGTGATAGGAGGACACTGCCCCCTGCTGGTTTGATGATGTGGGGGCCATGGTATAGGACAGTCACCCCTAGCAGTGATAGGAGGACACACTGCCCCCTGCTGGTGTGATGATGTGGGGGGCCATGGTATAGGACAGTCACCCCTAGCAGTGATAGGAGGACACTGCCCCGGCTGGTGTGATGATGTGGAGGCCATGATATAGGACAGACACCCCTAGCAGTGATAGGAGGACACACTGCCCCCTGCTGGTGTGATGATGTGGGAGCCATGGTATAGGACAGTCACCCCTAGCAGTGATAGGAGGACACTGCCCCCTGCTGGTGTGATGATGTGGGGCCATGGTATAGGACAGTCACCCCTAACAGTGATAGGAGGACACTGCCCCCTGCTGGTGACATGATGTGGGGGCCATGGTATAGGACAGTCACCCCTAGCAGTGATAGGAGGACACTGCCCCCTGCTGGTGTGATGATGTGGGGACCATGGTATAGGACAGTCACCCCTAGAAGTGATAGGAGGACACAATACCCCCTACTGGTGTGATGATGTGTGGGCCATGGTATAGGACAGTCACCCCTAGCAGTGATAGGAGGACACACTGCCCCCTGCTGCTGTGATGATGTGGGGACCATGGTATAGGACAGTCACCCCTAGCAGTGATAGGAGGACACACTGTCCCCTGCTGGTGTGATGATGTGGGGCCATGGTATAGGACAGTCAACCCTAGCAGTGATAGGAGGACACTGCCCCCTGCTGGTGTGATGATGTGGGGCCATGGTATCGTACAGTCACCCCTAGTAGTGATAGGAGGACACACTGCCCCCTGCTGGTGTGATGATGTGGGGCCATGGTATAGGACAGTCACCGCTAGTAGTGATTGGAGGACACACTGCCCCCTGCTGGTGTGATGATGTGGGGGCCATGGTAAAGGAAAGTCACCACTAGAAGTGATAGGAGGACACACTGCCCCCTGCTGGTGTGATGATGTGGGGGCCATGGTGTCGGACAGTCACCCCTAGCAGTGATAGGAGGACACACTGCCCCCTGCTGGTGTGATGATGTGGGGCCATTCTATAGGACAGTCACCCCTAGCAGTGATCAGAGGACACACTGCCCCCTGCTGGTGTGATGATGTGGGGGGCCATGGTATAGGACAGTCACCCCTAGCAGTGATAGGAGGACACTGCCCCCTGCTGGTGTGATGATGTGGAGACCATGGTATAGGACAGTCACCCCTAGCAGTGATAGGAGGACACACTGCCCCCTGCTGGTGTGATGATGTGGGGGCCATGGTATCGGACAGTCACCCCTAGCAGTGATAGGAGGACACACTGCCCCCTGCTGGTGTGATGATGTGGGGCCATTCTATAGGACAGTCACCCCTAGCAGTGATCAGAGGACACACTGCCCCTGCTGGTGTGATGATGTGGGGCCATGGTATAGGACAGTCACCCCTAGCAGTGATAGGAGGACACTGCCCCCTGCTGGTGTGATGATGTGGAGACCATGGTATAGGACAGTCACCCCTAGCAGTGATAGGAGGACACACTGCCCCCTGCTGGTGTGATGATGTGGGGCCATGGTATAGGACAGTCACCCCTAGCAGTGATAGGAGGACACTGCCTCCTGCTGGTGTGATGATGTGTGGCCATGGTATAGGACAGTCACCTCTAGTAGTGATAGGAGGACACTGCCCCCTGCTGGTGTGATGATGTGGGGGGCCATGGTATAGGACAGTCACCCCTAGTAGTGATAGGAGGACACACTGCCCCTAGTAGTTATAGGAGGACACTGCCCCCTGCTGGTGTGATGATGTGGGGGCCATGGTAAAGGACAGTCACCCCTAGCAGTGATAGGAGGACACACCGCCCCTAGTAGTGATAGGAGGACACTGCCCCCTGCTGGTGTGATGATGTGGGGGCCATGGTATAGGACAGTCACCCCTAGCAGTGATAGGAGGACACACTGCCCCCTGCTGGTGTGATGATGTGGGGGGCCATGGTATAGGACAGTCACCCCTAGCAGTGATAGGAGGACACACTGACCCTGCTGTTGTGATGATGTGGGGGGCCATGGTATAGGACAGTCACCCCTAGCAGTGATAAAAGGACACACTGCCCCTAGTAGTGATAGGAGGACACTGCCCCCTGCTGGTGTGATGATGTGGGGGCAATGGTAAAGGACAGTCACCCCTAGCAGTGATAGGAGGACACACCGCCCCTAGTAGTGATAGGAGGACACACTGCCCCCTGCTGGTGTGATGATATGGGGGCCATGGTATAGGACAGTCACGCCTAGCAGTGATAGGAGGACACACCGCCCCTAGTAGTGATAGGAGGACACACTGCCCCCTGCTGGTGTGATGATGTGGGGGCCATGGTATAGGACAGTCACCTCTAGCAATGATAAGAGGACACACTGCCCCCTGCTGGTGTGATGATGTGGGGGCCATGGTATAGGACAGTCACCCCTAGCAGTGATAGGAGGACACACTGCCCCCTGCTGGTGTGATGATGTGTGGCCATGGTATAGGACAGTCACTTCTAGTAGTGATAGGAGGACACTGCCCCCTGCTGGTGTGATGATGTGGGGGCCATGGTATAGGACAGTCACTCCTAGCAGTGATAGGAGGACATACTGCCCCCTGCTGGTGTGATGATGTGGGGCCATGGTATAGGACAGTCACCCCTAGTAGTGATAGGAGGACACACTGCCCCCTGCTGGTGTGATGATGTGGGAGCCATGGTATAGGACAGTCACCTCTAGCAATGATAAGAGGACACACTGCCCCCTGCTGGTGTGATGATGCGGGGGCCATGGTATAGGACAGTCACCCCTAGCAGTGATAGGAGGACACACTGCCCCCTGCTGGTGTGATGATGTGGGGCCATGGTATAGGACAGTCACCCCAAGCAGTGATAGGAGGACACACTGCCCCCTGCTGGTGTGATGATGTGGGGCCATGGTATAGGACAGTCACCCCTAGCAGTGATAGGAGGACACACTGCCCCCTGCTGGTGTGATGATGTTGGGGCCATGGTATAGGACAGTCACCCCTAGCAGTGATAGGAGGACACACTGCCCCCTGCTGGTGTGATGATGTGGGGCCATGGTATAGGACAGTCACCCCTAGCAGTGATAGGAGGACACACTGCCCCCTGCTGGTGTGATGATGTGGGGGCCATGGTATAGGACAGTCACCCCTAGCAGTGATAGGAGGACACACTGCCCCCTGCTGGTGTGATGATGTGGGGCCATGGTATAGGACAGTCACCCCTAGTAGTGATAGGAGGACACACTGCCCCCTGCTGGTGTGATGATGTGGGGGCCATGGTATAGGACAGTCACTCCTAGCAGTGATAGGAGGACACACTGCCCCCTGCTGGTGTGATGATGTGGGGCCATGGTATAGGACAGTCACCCCTAGCAGTGATAGGAGGACACACTGCCCCCTGCTGGTGTGATGATGTTGGGGCCATGGTATAGGACAGTCACCCCTAGCAGTGATAGGAGGACACACTGCCCCCTGCTGGTGTGATGATGTGGAGACCATGATTTGGACAGTCACCCCTATCAGTGATAGGAGGACACACTGCACCCTGCTGGTGTGATGATGTGGGGGCCATGGTATAGGACAGACACCCATAGCAGTGATAGGAGGACACTGCCCCCTGCTGGTGTGATGATGTGGGGCCATGGTATAGGACAGTTACCTCTAGTAGTGATAGGAGGACACTGCCCCCTGCTGGTGTGATGATGTGGGGGGCCATGGTATAGGACAGTCACCCCTAGTAGTGATAGGAGGACACTGTCCCCTGCTGGTATGATGATGTGGGGCCATGGTATCGGACAGTCACCCCTAGCAGTGATAGGAGGACACACTGCCCCTAGTAGTGATAGGAGGACACTGCCCCCTGCTGGTGTGATGATGTGGGGCCATGGTATAGGACAGTCACCTCTAGTAGTGATAGGAGGACACTGCCCCCTGCTGGCGTGATGATGTGGGGGGCCGTGGTATAGGACAGTCACCCCTAGCAGTGATAAGAGGACACACTGCCCCCTGCTGGTGTGATGATGTGGGGGCCATGGTATAGGACAGTCACCCCTAGCAGTGATAGGAGGACACACTGCCCCTAGTAGTGATAGGAGGACACACTGCCCCCTGCTGGTGTGATGATGTGGGGGCCATGGTATAGGACAGTCACCCCTAGCAGTGATAGGAGGACACACTGCCCCTAGTAGTGATAGGAGGACACACTGCCCCCTGCTGGTGTGATGATGTGGGGGCCATGGTATAGGACAGTCACCCCTAGTAGTGATAGGACACTACCCCCTGCTGGTGTGATGATGTGGGGGCCATGGTATAGGACAGTCACCCCTAGAAGTGATAGGAGGACACTCTGCCCCCTGCTGGTGTGATGATGTGGGGGCCATGGTATAGGACAGTCATCCCTAGAAGTGAAAGGAGGACACTGCCCCCTGCTGGTGGGATGATGTGGGGGCCATGGTATAGGACAGTCACCCCTAGCAGTGATAGGAGGACACACTGCCCCCTGCTGGTGTGATGATGTGGGAGCCATGGTATAGGACAGTCTCCCCTAGCAGTGATAGGAGGACACACTGCCCCCTGCTGGTGTGATGATGTGGGGGCCATGGTAAAGGAAAGTCACCACTAGAAGTGATAGGAGGACACACTGCCCCCTGCTGGTGTGATGATGGGGGAGCCATGGTATAGGACAGTCACCCCTAGCAGTGATAGGAGGACACTGCCCCCTGCTGGTGTGATGATGTGGGGTGCCATGGTATAGGTCAGTCACCCCTAGGAGTGATAGGAGGATACACTGCCCCCTGCTGGTGTGATGATGTGGGGGCCATGGTATAGAACAGTCTCCCCTAGCAGTGATAGGAGGACACTGCCCCCTGCTGGTGTGATGATGTGGGGGCCATGGTAAAGGAAAGTCACCACTAGAAGTGATAGGAGGACACACTGCCCCCTGCTGGTGTGATGATGTGGGGGCCATGGTAAAGGAAAGTCACCACTAGAAGTGATAGGAGGACACACTGCCCCCTGCTGGTGTGATGATGTGGGGGCCATGGTATAGGACAGTCATCCCTATTAGTGATAGGAGGACACTGCCCCCTCCTGGTGTGATGATGTGGGGGCCATGGTATAGGACAGTCATCCCTAGAAGTGATAGGAGGACACACTGCCCCCTGCTGATGTGATGATGTGGGGGCCATGGTATAGGACAGTCACCCCTAGCAGTGATAGGAGGACACACTGCCCCCTGCTGGTGTGATGATGTGGGGGCCATGGTATAGGACAGTCATCCCTAGTAGTGATAGGAGGACACTGCCCCCTGCTGGTGTGATGATGTGGGGGCCATGGTATAGGACAGTCAGCCCTAGTAGTGATAGGAGGACACTGCCCCCTGCTGGTGTGATGATGTGGGAGCCATGGTATAGGACAGTCACCGCTAGCAGTGATAGGAGGACACACTGCCCCCTGCTGGTGTGATGATGTGGGGGCCATGGTATAGGACAGTCATCCCTAGAAGTGATAGGAGGACACACTGCCCCCTGCTGATGTGATGATGTGGGGGCCATGGTATAGGACAGTCACCCCTAGCAGTGATAGGAGGACACACTGCCCCCTGCTGATGTGATGATGTGGGGGCCATGGTATAGGACAGTCACCCGAAGCAGTGATAGGAGGACACACTGCCCCCTGCTGGTGTGATGATGTGGGGGCCATGGTATAGGACAGTCATCCCTAGCAGTGATAGGAGGACACACTGCCCCCTGCTGGTGTGATGATGTGGGGGCCATGGTATAGGTCAGTCATCCCTATAAGTGAAAGGAGGACACTGACCCCTGCTGGTGTGATGATGTGGGGACCATGGTATAGGACAGTCATCCCTAGAAGTGAAAGGAGGACACTGCCCCCTGCTGGTGTGATGATGTGGGGCCATGGTATAGGACAGTCACCCCTAGTGGTGTTAGGAGGACACTGCCCCCTGCTGGTGTGATGATGTGGGGGCCATGGTATAGGACAGTCATCCCTATCAGTGATAGGTAGACACTGCCCCCTACTGGTGTGATGATGTGGGAGCCATGGTATAGGACAGTCACCCCTAGCAGTGATAGGAGGACACTTCCCCCTGCTGGTGTGATGATGTGGGGGCCATGATATAGGACAGTCACCCCTAGTAGTGATAGGAGGACACACTGCCCCCTGCTGGTGTGATGATGTGGGGCCATGGTATAGGACAGTCACCCCTAGAAGTGATAGGAGGACACTGCACCCTGCTGGTGTGATGATGTGGGAGCCATGGTATAGGACAGTCACCCCTAGCAGTGATAGGAGGACACTGCCCCCTGTTGGTGTGATGATGTGGGGGCCATTGTATAGGACAGTCACCCCTAGCAGTGATAGGAGGACACTGCCCCCTGCTGGTGTGATGATGTGTGGGGGCCATGGTATAGGACAGTCACCCCTAGCAGTGATAGGAGGACACACTGCCCCCTGCTGGTGTGATAATGTTCGGGCCATGGTATAGGACAGTCACCCCTAGTAGTGATAGGAAGACACACTGCCCCCTGCTGGTGTGATGATGTGGGGGCCATGGTATAGTACAGTCATCTCTAACAGTGATAGGAGGACACACTGCCCCCTGCTGGTGTGATGATGTGGGGGCCATGGTATAGGACGGTCACCCCTAGTAGTGATAGGAGGACACTGCCCCCTGCTGGTCTGATGATGTGGGGGCCATGGTATAAGACATTCACCCCTAGCAGTGATAGGAGGACACTGCCCCCTGCTGGTGTAATGATGTGGGGGCCATGGTATAGGACAGTCACCCCTAGCAGTGATAGGAGGACACACTGCCCCCTGCTGGTGTGATGATGTGGGGCCATGGTATAGGACAGTCACCCCTAGAAGTGATAGGAGGACACTGCACCCTGCTGGTGTGATGATGTGTGGGGGCCATGGTATAGGACAGTCACCCCTAGCAGTGATAGGAGGACACACTGCCCAATGCTGGTGTGATGATGTGGGGGCCATGGTATAGGACAGTCACCCCTAGCAGTGATAGGAGGACACACTGCCCCCTGCTGGTGTGATGATGTGGGGCCATGGTATAGGACAGTCACCCCTAGAAGTGATAGGAGGACACTGCACCCTGCTGGTGTGATGATGTGTGGGGGCCATGGTATAGGACAGTCACCCCTAGCAGTGATAGGAGGACACACTGCCCAATGCTGGTGTGATGATGTGGGGGCCATGGTATAGGACAGTCACCCCTAGCAGTGATAGGAGGACACACTGCCCAATGCTGGTGTGATAATGTCGGGGCCATGGTATAGGACAGCCACCCCTAGAAGTGATAGGAGGACACACTGCCCCCTGCTGGTGTGATGATGTGTGGGGTCCATGGTATAGGACAGTCACCCCTAGCAGTGATAGGAGGACACACTGCCCCCTGCTGGTGTGATGATGTGGGGGCCATGGTATAGGACAGTCACCCCTAGCAGTGATAGGAGGACACACTGCCCAATGCTGGTGTGATAATGTCGGGGCCATGGTATAGGACAGCCACCCCTAGAAGTGATAGGAGGACACACTGCCCCCTGCTGGTGTGATGATGTGGGGGCCATGGTATAGGACAGTCACCCCTAGCAGTGATAGGAGGACACACTGCCCCCTGCTGGTGTGATGATGTGGGGGCCATGGTATCGGACAGTCACCCCTAGCAGTGATAGGAGGACACACTGCCCCCTGCTGGTGTGATGATGTGGGGCCATAGAATAGGACAGTCACCCCTAGTAGTGATAGGAGGACACACTGCCCCCTGCTGGTGTGATGATGTGGGGACCATGGTATAGGACAATAAACCCTAGTAGTGATAGGAGGACACTGCCCCCTGCTGGTTTAATGATGGGGCCATGGTATAGGACAGTCACCCCTAGTAGTGATACTGCCCCCTGCTGGTTTAATGATGGGGCCATGGTATAGGACAGTCACCCCTAGCAGTGATAGGAGGACACTACCCCCTGCTGGTGTGATGATGTGGGGGTCATGGTATAGGACAGTCACCCCTAGAAGTGATAGGAGGACACTGCCCCCTGCTGGTGTGATGATGTGGGGGCCATGGTATAGGACAGTCACCCCTAGAAGTGATAGGAGGACACACTGCCCCCTGCTGGTGAGATGATGTGGGGCCATGGTATATAACAGTCACCCCTAGCAGTGATAGGAGGGCACACTGCCCCCTGCTGGTGTGATGATGTGGAGGCCATGATATAGGACAGTCAACCCTAGCAGTGATAGGAGGACACTGCCCCCTGCTGGTGTGATGATGTGGGGACCATGGTATAGGACAGTCACCCCTAGCAGTGATAGGAGGACACTGTCCCATGCTGGTGTGATGATGTGGGGGCCATGGTATAGGACAGTCACCCCTAGCAGTGATAGGAGGACACTGCCCCCCGCTGGTGTGATGATGTGGGGGCCATGGTATAGGACAGTCACCCCTAGCAGTGATAGGAGGACACTGCCCCCCGCTGGTGTGATGATGTGGGGGCCATGGTATAGGACAGTCACCCCTAGCAGTGATAGGAGGACACTGCCCCCCGCTGGTGTGATGATGTGGGGGCCATGGTATAGGACAGTCACCCCTAGCAGTGATAGGAGGACACTGCCCCCCGCTGGTGTGATGATGTGGGGCCATGGTATAGGACAGTTACCCCTAGCAGTGATAGGAGGACACACTGCCCCCTGCTGGTGTGATGATGTGGGAGCCATGGTATAGGACAGTCACCCCGAGCAGTGATAGGAGGACACTGCCCCCTGCTGGTTTGATGATGTGGGGGCCATGGTATAGGACAGTCACCCCTAGCAGTGATAGGAGGACACACTGCCCCCTGCTGGTGTGATGATGTGGGGGGCCATGGTATAGGACAGTCACCCCTAGCAGTGATAGGAGGACACTGCCCCGGCTGGTGTGATGATGTGGAGGCCATGATATAGGACAGACACCCCTAGCAGTGATAGGAGGACACACTGCCCCCTGCTGGTGTGATGATGTGGGAGCCATGGTATAGGACAGTCACCCCTAGCAGTGATAGGAGGACACTGCCCCCTGCTGGTGTGATGATGTGGGGCCATGGTATAGGACAGTCACCCCTAACAGTGATAGGAGGACACTGCCCCCTGCTGGTGACATGATGTGGGGGCCATGGTATAGGACAGTCACCCCTAGCAGTGATAGGAGGACACTGCCCCCTGCTGGTGTGATGATGTGGGGACCATGGTATAGGACAGTCACCCCTAGAAGTGATAGGAGGACACAATACCCCCTACTGGTGTGATGATGTGTGGGCCATGGTATAGGACAGTCACCCCTAGCAGTGATAGGAGGACACACTGCCCCCTGCTGCTGTGATGATGTGGGGACCATGGTATAGGACAGTCACCCCTAGCAGTGATAGGAGGACACACTGTCCCCTGCTGGTGTGATGATGTGGGGCCATGGTATAGGACAGTCAACCCTAGCAGTGATAGGAGGACACTGCCCCCTGCTGGTGTGATGATGTGGGGCCATGGTATCGTACAGTCACCCCTAGTAGTGATAGGAGGACACACTGCCCCCTGCTGGTGTGATGATGTGGGGCCATGGTATAGGACAGTCACCGCTAGTAGTGATTGGAGGACACACTGCCCCCTGCTGGTGTGATGATGTGGGGGCCATGGTAAAGGAAAGTCACCACTAGAAGTGATAGGAGGACACACTGCCCCCTGCTGGTGTGATGATGTGGGGGCCATGGTGTCGGACAGTCACCCCTAGCAGTGATAGGAGGACACACTGCCCCCTGCTGGTGTGATGATGTGGGGCCATTCTATAGGACAGTCACCCCTAGCAGTGATCAGAGGACACACTGCCCCCTGCTGGTGTGATGATGTGGGGGGCCATGGTATAGGACAGTCACCCCTAGCAGTGATAGGAGGACACTGCCCCCTGCTGGTGTGATGATGTGGAGACCATGGTATAGGACAGTCACCCCTAGCAGTGATAGGAGGACACACTGCCCCCTGCTGGTGTGATGATGTGGGGGCCATGGTATCGGACAGTCACCCCTAGCAGTGATAGGAGGACACACTGCCCCCTGCTGGTGTGATGATGTGGGGCCATTCTATAGGACAGTCACCCCTAGCAGTGATCAGAGGACACACTGCCCCTGCTGGTGTGATGATGTGGGGCCATGGTATAGGACAGTCACCCCTAGCAGTGATAGGAGGACACTGCCCCCTGCTGGTGTGATGATGTGGAGACCATGGTATAGGACAGTCACCCCTAGCAGTGATAGGAGGACACACTGCCCCCTGCTGGTGTGATGATGTGGGGCCATGGTATAGGACAGTCACCCCTAGCAGTGATAGGAGGACACTGCCTCCTGCTGGTGTGATGATGTGTGGCCATGGTATAGGACAGTCACCTCTAGTAGTGATAGGAGGACACTGCCCCCTGCTGGTGTGATGATGTGGGGGGCCATGGTATAGGACAGTCACCCCTAGTAGTGATAGGAGGACACACTGCCCCTAGTAGTTATAGGAGGACACTGCCCCCTGCTGGTGTGATGATGTGGGGGCCATGGTAAAGGACAGTCACCCCTAGCAGTGATAGGAGGACACACCGCCCCTAGTAGTGATAGGAGGACACACTGCCCCCGGCTGGTGTGATGATATGGGGGCCATGGTATAGGACAGTCACCCCTAGCAGTGATAGGAGGACACACTGCCACCTGCTGGTGTGATGATGTGGGGGCCATGGTATAGGACAGTCACCCCTAGCAGTGATAGGAGGACACACTGCCACCTGCTGGTGTGATGATGTGGGGCCATGGTATCGGACAGTCACCCCTAGTAGTGATAGGAGGACACTGCCCCCTGCTGGTTTAATGATGGGGCCATGGTATAGGACAGTCACCCCTAGCAGTGATAGGAGGACACTGCCCCCTGCTGGTGTGATGATGTGGGGGCCATGGTATAGGACAGTCACCCCTAGTAGTGATAGGAGGACACACTGCCCCCTGCTGGTGTGATGATGTGGGGGTCATGGTATAGGACAGTCACCCCTAGCAGTGATAGGAGGACACACTGCCCCCTGCTGGTGTGATGATGTGGGGGTCATGGTATAGGACAGTCACCCCTAGAAGTGATAGGAGGACACTGCCCCCTGCTGGTGTGATGATGTGGGGGCCATGGTATAGGACAGTCACCCCTAGAAGTGATAGGAGGACACACTGCCCCCTGCTGGTGAGATGATGTGGGGCCATGGTATATAACAGTCACCCCTAGCAGTGATAGGAGGGCACACTGCCCCCTGCTGGTGTGATGATGTGGAGGCCATGATATAGGACAGTCAACCCTAGCAGTGATAGGAGGACACTGCCCCCTGCTGGTGTGATGATGTTGGGGCCATGGTATAGGACAGTCACCCCTAGCAGTGATAGGAGGACACTGCCCCCTGCTGGTGACATGATGTGGGGGCCATGGTATAGGACAGTCACCTCTAGCAGTGATAGGAGGACACTGCCCCCTGCTGGTGTGATGATGTGGGGACCATGGTATAGGACAGTCACCCCTAGCAGTGATAGGAGGACACTGTCCCATGCTGGTGTGATGATGTGGGGGCCATGGTATCGGACAGTCTCCCCTAGCAGTGATAGGAGGACACTGCCCCCTGCTGGTGTGATGATGTGGGGCCATGGTATCAGACAGTCTCCCCTAGTAGTGATAGGAGGAAACACTGCCCCCTGCTGGTGTGATGATGTGGGGGCCATGGTATAGGACAGTCACCCCTAGAAGTGATAGGAGGACACACTGCCCCCTGCTGGTGTGATGATGTGGGGACAATGGTATAGGATAGTCACCCCTAGCAGTGATAGGAGGACACACTGCCCCCTGCTAGTGTGATGATGTGGGGACCATGGTATAGGACAGTCACCCCTAGCAGTGATAGGAGGACACTGCCCCCTGCTAGTGTGATGATGTGGGGGCCAGGGTATAGGACAGTCACCCCTAGCAGTGATAGGAGGACACACTGCCCCCTGCTGGTGTGATGATGTGGGGGCCATGGTATAGGACAGTCACCCCTAGCAGTGATAGGAGGACACACTGTCCCCTGCTGGTGTGATGATGTGGGGACCATGGTATAGGACAGTCACCCCTAGTGGTGATAGGAGGACACACTGCCCCCTGCTGGTGTGATGATGTGGGGACCATGGTATAGAACAGTCACCGCTAGTAGTTATTGGAGGACACTGTCCCCTGCTGGTGTGATGATGTGGGGCCATGGTATAGGACAGTCACCCCTAGCAGTGTTAGGAGGACACTGCCCCCCGCTGGTGTGATGATGTGGGGCCATGGTATAGGACAGTTACCCCTAGCAGTGATAGGAGGACACACTGCCCCCTGCTGGTGTGATGATGTGGGAGCCATGGTATAGGACAGTCACCCCGAGCAGTGATAGGACACTGCCCCCTGCTGGTTTGATGATGTGGGGGCCATGGTATAGGACAGTCACCCCTAGCAGTGATAGGAGGACACACTGCCCCCTGCTGGTGTGATGATGTGGGGGGCCATGGTATAGGACAGTCAACCCTAGCAGTGATAGGAGGACACTGCCCCGGCTGGTGTGATGATGTGGAGGCCATGATATAGGACAGACACCCCTAGCAGTGATAGGAGGACACACTGCCCCCTGCTGGTGTGATGATGTGGGAGCCATGGTATAGGACAGTCACCCCTAGCAGTGATAGGAGGACACTGCCCCCTGCTGGTGACATGATGTGGGGGCCATGGTATAGGACAGTCACCCCTAGCAGTGATAGGAGGACACTGCCCCCTGCTGGTGTGATGATGTGGGGACCATGGTATAGGACAGTCACCCCTAGAAGTGATAGGAGGACACAATACCCCCTACTGGTGTGATGATGTGTGGGCCATGGTATAGGACAGTCACCCCTAGCAGTGATAGGAGGACACACTGCCCCCTGCTGCTGTGATGATGTGGGGACCATGGTATAGGACAGTCACCCCTAGCAGTGATAGGAGGACACACTGTCCCCTGCTGGTGTGATGATGTGGGGCCATGGTATAGGACAGTCACCGCTAGTAGTGATTGGAGGACACACTGTCCCCTGCTGGTGTGATGATGTGGGGCCATGGTATAGGACAGTCACCGCTAGTAGTGATTGGAGGACACACTGCCCCCTGCTGGTGTGATGATGTGGGGGCCATGGTAAAGGAAAGTCACCACTAGAAGTGATAGGAGGACACACTGCCCCCTGCTGGTGTGATGATGTGGGGGCCATGGTATCGGACAGTCACCCCTAGCAGTGATAGGAGGACACACTGCCCCTGCTGGTGTGATGATGTGGGGCCATGGTATAGGACAGTCACCCCTAGCAGTGATAGGAGGACACTGCCCCCTGCTGGTGTGATGATGTGGAGACCATGGTATAGGACAGTCACCCCTAGCAGTGATAGGAGGACACACTGCCCCCTGCTGGTGTGATGATGTGGGGGCCATGGTATCGGACAGTCACCCCTAGCAGTGATAGGAGGACACACTGCCCCCTGCTGGTGTGATGATGTGGGGCCATTCTATAGGACAGTCACCCCTAGCAGTGATCAGAGGACACACTGCCCCCTGCTGGTGTGATGATGTGGAGACCATGGTATAGGACAGTCACCCCTAGCAGTGATAGGAGGACACACTGCCCCCTGCTGGTGTGATGATGTGGAGACCATGGTATAGGACAGTCACCCCTAGCAGTGATAGGAGGACACACTGCCCCCTGCTGGTGTGATGATGTGGGGCCATGGTATAGGACAGTCACCCCTAGCAGTGATAGGAGGACACTGCCCCCTGCTGGTGTGATGATGTGGAGACCATGGTATAGGACAGTCACCCCTAGCAGTGATAGGAGGACACACTGCCCCCTGCTGGTGTGATGATGTGGGGGCCATGGTATCGGACAGTCACCCCTAGCAGTGATAGGAGGAAACACTGCCCCCTGCTGGTGTGATGATGTGGGGCCATGGTATAGGACTGTCACCCCTAGCAGTGATAGGAGGACACTGCCCCCTGCTGGTGTGATGATGTGGAGACCATGGTATAGGACAGTCACCCCTAGCAGTGATAGGAGGACACACTGCCCCCTGCTGGTGTGATGATGTGGGGCCATGGTATAGGACAGTCACCCCTAGCAGTGATAGGAGGACACTGCCTCCTGCTGGTGTGATGATGTGTGGCCATGGTATAGGACAGTCACCTCTAGTAGTGATAGGAGGACACTGCCCCCTGCTGGTGTGATGATGTGGGGGGCCATGGTATAGGACAGTCACCCCTAGTAGTGATAGGAGGACACTGTCCCCTGCTGGTATGATGATGTGGGGCCATGGTATCGGACAGTCACCCCTAGCAGTGATAGGAGGACACACTGCCCCTAGTAGTGATAGGAGGACACTGCCCCCTGCTGGTGTGATGATGTGGGGGCCATGGTAAAGGACAGTCACCCCTAGCAGTGATAGGAGGACACACCGCCCCTAGTAGTGATAGGAGGACACACTGCCCCCTGCTGGTGTGATGATATGGGGGCCATGGTATAGGACAGTCACCCCTAGCAGTGATAGGAGGACACACTGCCACCTGCTGGTGTGATGATGTGGGGGCCATGGTATAGGACAGTCACCTCTAGCAATGATAAGAGGACACACTGCCCCCTGCTGGTGTGATGATGTGGGGCCATGGTATAGGACAGTCACCCCTAGAAGTGATAGGAGGACACTGCACCCTGCTGGTGTGATGATGTGTGGGGGCCATGGTATAGGACAGTCACCCCTAGCAGTGATAGGAGGACACACTGCCCAATGCTGGTGTGATGATGTGGGGGCCATGGTATAGGACAGTCACCCCTAGCAGTGATAGGAGGACACACTGCCCCCTGCTGGTGTGATGATGTGGGGCCATGGTATAGGACAGTCACCCCTAGAAGTGATAGGAGGACACTGCACCCTGCTGGTGTGATGATGTGTGGGGGCCATGGTATAGGACAGTCACCCCTAGCAGTGATAGGAGGACACACTGCCCAATGCTGGTGTGATGATGTGGGGGCCATGGTATAGGACAGTCACCCCTAGCAGTGATAGGAGGACACACTGCCCAATGCTGGTGTGATAATGTCGGGGCCATGGTATAGGACAGCCACCCCTAGAAGTGATAGGAGGACACACTGCCCCCTGCTGGTGTGATGATGTGTGGGGTCCATGGTATAGGACAGTCACCCCTAGCAGTGATAGGAGGACACACTGCCCCCTGCTGGTGTGATGATGTGGGGGCCATGGTATAGGACAGTCACCCCTAGCAGTGATAGGAGGACACACTGCCCAATGCTGGTGTGATAATGTCGGGGCCATGGTATAGGACAGCCACCCCTAGAAGTGATAGGAGGACACACTGCCCCCTGCTGGTGTGATGATGTGGGGGCCATGGTATAGGACAGTCACCCCTAGCAGTGATAGGAGGACACACTGCCCCCTGCTGGTGTGATGATGTGGGGGCCATGGTATCGGACAGTCACCCCTAGCAGTGATAGGAGGACACACTGCCCCCTGCTGGTGTGATGATGTGGGGCCATAGAATAGGACAGTCACCCCTAGTAGTGATAGGAGGACACACTGCCCCCTGCTGGTGTGATGATGTGGGGACCATGGTATAGGACAATAAACCCTAGTAGTGATAGGAGGACACTGCCCCCTGCTGGTTTAATGATGGGGCCATGGTATAGGACAGTCACCCCTAGTAGTGATACTGCCCCCTGCTGGTTTAATGATGGGGCCATGGTATAGGACAGTCACCCCTAGCAGTGATAGGAGGACACTACCCCCTGCTGGTGTGATGATGTGGGGGTCATGGTATAGGACAGTCACCCCTAGAAGTGATAGGAGGACACTGCCCCCTGCTGGTGTGATGATGTGGGGGCCATGGTATAGGACAGTCACCCCTAGAAGTGATAGGAGGACACACTGCCCCCTGCTGGTGAGATGATGTGGGGCCATGGTATATAACAGTCACCCCTAGCAGTGATAGGAGGGCACACTGCCCCCTGCTGGTGTGATGATGTGGAGGCCATGATATAGGACAGTCAACCCTAGCAGTGATAGGAGGACACTGCCCCCTGCTGGTGTGATGATGTGGGGACCATGGTATAGGACAGTCACCCCTAGCAGTGATAGGAGGACACTGTCCCATGCTGGTGTGATGATGTGGGGGCCATGGTATAGGACAGTCACCCCTAGCAGTGATAGGAGGACACTGCCCCCCGCTGGTGTGATGATGTGGGGGCCATGGTATAGGACAGTCACCCCTAGCAGTGATAGGAGGACACTGCCCCCCGCTGGTGTGATGATGTGGGGGCCATGGTATAGGACAGTCACCCCTAGCAGTGATAGGAGGACACTGCCCCCCGCTGGTGTGATGATGTGGGGGCCATGGTATAGGACAGTCACCCCTAGCAGTGATAGGAGGACACTGCCCCCCGCTGGTGTGATGATGTGGGGCCATGGTATAGGACAGTTACCCCTAGCAGTGATAGGAGGACACACTGCCCCCTGCTGGTGTGATGATGTGGGAGCCATGGTATAGGATAGTCACCCCGAGCAGTGATAGGAGGACACTGCCCCCTGCTGGTTTGATGATGTGGGGGCCATGGTATAGGACAGTCACCCCTAGCAGTGATAGGAGGACACACTGCCCCCTGCTGGTGTGATGATGTGGGGGGCCATGGTATAGGACAGTCACCCCTAGCAGTGATAGGAGGACACTGCCCCGGCTGGTGTGATGATGTGGAGGCCATGATATAGGACAGACACCCCTAGCAGTGATAGGAGGACACACTGCCCCCTGCTGGTGTGATGATGTGGGAGCCATGGTATAGGACAGTCACCCCTAGCAGTGATAGGAGGACACTGCCCCCTGCTGGTGTGATGATGTGGGGCCATGGTATAGGACAGTCACCCCTAACAGTGATAGGAGGACACTGCCCCCTGCTGGTGACATGATGTGGGGGCCATGGTATAGGACAGTCACCCCTAGCAGTGATAGGAGGACACTGCCCCCTGCTGGTGTGATGATGTGGGGACCATGGTATAGGACAGTCACCCCTAGAAGTGATAGGAGGACACAATACCCCCTACTGGTGTGATGATGTGTGGGCCATGGTATAGGACAGTCACCCCTAGCAGTGATAGGAGGACACACTGCCCCCTGCTGCTGTGATGATGTGGGGACCATGGTATAGGACAGTCACCCCTAGCAGTGATAGGAGGACACACTGTCCCCTGCTGGTGTGATGATGTGGGGCCATGGTATAGGACAGTCAACCCTAGCAGTGATAGGAGGACACTGCCCCCTGCTGGTGTGATGATGTGGGGCCATGGTATCGTACAGTCACCCCTAGTAGTGATAGGAGGACACACTGCCCCCTGCTGGTGTGATGATGTGGGGCCATGGTATAGGACAGTCACCGCTAGTAGTGATTGGAGGACACACTGCCCCCTGCTGGTGTGATGATGTGGGGGCCATGGTAAAGGAAAGTCACCACTAGAAGTGATAGGAGGACACACTGCCCCCTGCTGGTGTGATGATGTGGGGGCCATGGTGTCGGACAGTCACCCCTAGCAGTGATAGGAGGACACACTGCCCCCTGCTGGTGTGATGATGTGGGGCCATTCTATAGGACAGTCACCCCTAGCAGTGATCAGAGGACACACTGCCCCCTGCTGGTGTGATGATGTGGGGGGCCATGGTATAGGACAGTCACCCCTAGCAGTGATAGGAGGACACTGCCCCCTGCTGGTGTGATGATGTGGAGACCATGGTATAGGACAGTCACCCCTAGCAGTGATAGGAGGACACACTGCCCCCTGCTGGTGTGATGATGTGGGGGCCATGGTATCGGACAGTCACCCCTAGCAGTGATAGGAGGACACACTGCCCCCTGCTGGTGTGATGATGTGGGGCCATTCTATAGGACAGTCACCCCTAGCAGTGATCAGAGGACACACTGCCCCTGCTGGTGTGATGATGTGGGGCCATGGTATAGGACAGTCACCCCTAGCAGTGATAGGAGGACACTGCCCCCTGCTGGTGTGATGATGTGGAGACCATGGTATAGGACAGTCACCCCTAGCAGTGATAGGAGGACACACTGCCCCCTGCTGGTGTGATGATGTGGGGCCATGGTATAGGACAGTCACCCCTAGCAGTGATAGGAGGACACTGCCTCCTGCTGGTGTGATGATGTGTGGCCATGGTATAGGACAGTCACCTCTAGTAGTGATAGGAGGACACTGCCCCCTGCTGGTGTGATGATGTGGGGGGCCATGGTATAGGACAGTCACCCCTAGTAGTGATAGGAGGACACACTGCCCCTAGTAGTTATAGGAGGACACTGCCCCCTGCTGGTGTGATGATGTGGGGGCCATGGTAAAGGACAGTCACCCCTAGCAGTGATAGGAGGACACACCGCCCCTAGTAGTGATAGGAGGACACACTGCCCCCGGCTGGTGTGATGATATGGGGGCCATGGTATAGGACAGTCACCCCTAGCAGTGATAGGAGGACACACTGCCACCTGCTGGTGTGATGATGTGGGGGCCATGGTATAGGACAGTCACCCCTAGCAGTGATAGGAGGACACACTGCCACCTGCTGGTGTGATGATGTGGGGCCATGGTATCGGACAGTCACCCCTAGTAGTGATAGGAGGACACTGCCCCCTGCTGGTTTAATGATGGGGCCATGGTATAGGACAGTCACCCCTAGCAGTGATAGGAGGACACTGCCCCCTGCTGGTGTGATGATGTGGGGGCCATGGTATAGGACAGTCACCCCTAGTAGTGATAGGAGGACACACTGCCCCCTGCTGGTGTGATGATGTGGGGGTCATGGTATAGGACAGTCACCCCTAGCAGTGATAGGAGGACACACTGCCCCCTGCTGGTGTGATGATGTGGGGGTCATGGTATAGGACAGTCACCCCTAGAAGTGATAGGAGGACACTGCCCCCTGCTGGTGTGATGATGTGGGGGCCATGGTATAGGACAGTCACCCCTAGAAGTGATAGGAGGACACACTGCCCCCTGCTGGTGAGATGATGTGGGGCCATGGTATATAACAGTCACCCCTAGCAGTGATAGGAGGGCACACTGCCCCCTGCTGGTGTGATGATGTGGAGGCCATGATATAGGACAGTCAACCCTAGCAGTGATAGGAGGACACTGCCCCCTGCTGGTGTGATGATGTTGGGGCCATGGTATAGGACAGTCACCCCTAGCAGTGATAGGAGGACACTGCCCCCTGCTGGTGACATGATGTGGGGGCCATGGTATAGGACAGTCACCTCTAGCAGTGATAGGAGGACACTGCCCCCTGCTGGTGTGATGATGTGGGGACCATGGTATAGGACAGTCACCCCTAGCAGTGATAGGAGGACACTGTCCCATGCTGGTGTGATGATGTGGGGGCCATGGTATCGGACAGTCTCCCCTAGCAGTGATAGGAGGACACTGCCCCCTGCTGGTGTGATGATGTGGGGCCATGGTATCAGACAGTCTCCCCTAGTAGTGATAGGAGGAAACACTGCCCCCTGCTGGTGTGATGATGTGGGGGCCATGGTATAGGACAGTCACCCCTAGAAGTGATAGGAGGACACACTGCCCCCTGCTGGTGTGATGATGTGGGGACAATGGTATAGGATAGTCACCCCTAGCAGTGATAGGAGGACACACTGCCCCCTGCTAGTGTGATGATGTGGGGACCATGGTATAGGACAGTCACCCCTAGCAGTGATAGGAGGACACTGCCCCCTGCTAGTGTGATGATGTGGGGGCCAGGGTATAGGACAGTCACCCCTAGCAGTGATAGGAGGACACACTGCCCCCTGCTGGTGTGATGATGTGGGGGCCATGGTATAGGACAGTCACCCCTAGCAGTGATAGGAGGACACACTGTCCCCTGCTGGTGTGATGATGTGGGGACCATGGTATAGGACAGTCACCCCTAGTGGTGATAGGAGGACACACTGCCCCCTGCTGGTGTGATGATGTGGGGACCATGGTATAGAACAGTCACCGCTAGTAGTTATTGGAGGACACTGTCCCCTGCTGGTGTGATGATGTGGGGCCATGGTATAGGACAGTCACCCCTAGCAGTGTTAGGAGGACACTGCCCCCCGCTGGTGTGATGATGTGGGGCCATGGTATAGGACAGTTACCCCTAGCAGTGATAGGAGGACACACTGCCCCCTGCTGGTGTGATGATGTGGGAGCCATGGTATAGGACAGTCACCCCGAGCAGTGATAGGACACTGCCCCCTGCTGGTTTGATGATGTGGGGGCCATGGTATAGGACAGTCACCCCTAGCAGTGATAGGAGGACACACTGCCCCCTGCTGGTGTGATGATGTGGGGGGCCATGGTATAGGACAGTCAACCCTAGCAGTGATAGGAGGACACTGCCCCGGCTGGTGTGATGATGTGGAGGCCATGATATAGGACAGACACCCCTAGCAGTGATAGGAGGACACACTGCCCCCTGCTGGTGTGATGATGTGGGAGCCATGGTATAGGACAGTCACCCCTAGCAGTGATAGGAGGACACTGCCCCCTGCTGGTGACATGATGTGGGGGCCATGGTATAGGACAGTCACCCCTAGCAGTGATAGGAGGACACTGCCCCCTGCTGGTGTGATGATGTGGGGACCATGGTATAGGACAGTCACCCCTAGAAGTGATAGGAGGACACAATACCCCCTACTGGTGTGATGATGTGTGGGCCATGGTATAGGACAGTCACCCCTAGCAGTGATAGGAGGACACACTGCCCCCTGCTGCTGTGATGATGTGGGGACCATGGTATAGGACAGTCACCCCTAGCAGTGATAGGAGGACACACTGTCCCCTGCTGGTGTGATGATGTGGGGCCATGGTATAGGACAGTCACCGCTAGTAGTGATTGGAGGACACACTGTCCCCTGCTGGTGTGATGATGTGGGGCCATGGTATAGGACAGTCACCGCTAGTAGTGATTGGAGGACACACTGCCCCCTGCTGGTGTGATGATGTGGGGGCCATGGTAAAGGAAAGTCACCACTAGAAGTGATAGGAGGACACACTGCCCCCTGCTGGTGTGATGATGTGGGGGCCATGGTATCGGACAGTCACCCCTAGCAGTGATAGGAGGACACACTGCCCCTGCTGGTGTGATGATGTGGGGCCATGGTATAGGACAGTCACCCCTAGCAGTGATAGGAGGACACTGCCCCCTGCTGGTGTGATGATGTGGAGACCATGGTATAGGACAGTCACCCCTAGCAGTGATAGGAGGACACACTGCCCCCTGCTGGTGTGATGATGTGGGGGCCATGGTATCGGACAGTCACCCCTAGCAGTGATAGGAGGACACACTGCCCCCTGCTGGTGTGATGATGTGGGGCCATTCTATAGGACAGTCACCCCTAGCAGTGATCAGAGGACACACTGCCCCCTGCTGGTGTGATGATGTGGAGACCATGGTATAGGACAGTCACCCCTAGCAGTGATAGGAGGACACACTGCCCCCTGCTGGTGTGATGATGTGGAGACCATGGTATAGGACAGTCACCCCTAGCAGTGATAGGAGGACACACTGCCCCCTGCTGGTGTGATGATGTGGGGCCATGGTATAGGACAGTCACCCCTAGCAGTGATAGGAGGACACTGCCCCCTGCTGGTGTGATGATGTGGAGACCATGGTATAGGACAGTCACCCCTAGCAGTGATAGGAGGACACACTGCCCCCTGCTGGTGTGATGATGTGGGGGCCATGGTATCGGACAGTCACCCCTAGCAGTGATAGGAGGAAACACTGCCCCCTGCTGGTGTGATGATGTGGGGCCATGGTATAGGACTGTCACCCCTAGCAGTGATAGGAGGACACTGCCCCCTGCTGGTGTGATGATGTGGAGACCATGGTATAGGACAGTCACCCCTAGCAGTGATAGGAGGACACACTGCCCCCTGCTGGTGTGATGATGTGGGGCCATGGTATAGGACAGTCACCCCTAGCAGTGATAGGAGGACACTGCCTCCTGCTGGTGTGATGATGTGTGGCCATGGTATAGGACAGTCACCTCTAGTAGTGATAGGAGGACACTGCCCCCTGCTGGTGTGATGATGTGGGGGGCCATGGTATAGGACAGTCACCCCTAGTAGTGATAGGAGGACACTGTCCCCTGCTGGTATGATGATGTGGGGCCATGGTATCGGACAGTCACCCCTAGCAGTGATAGGAGGACACACTGCCCCTAGTAGTGATAGGAGGACACTGCCCCCTGCTGGTGTGATGATGTGGGGGCCATGGTAAAGGACAGTCACCCCTAGCAGTGATAGGAGGACACACCGCCCCTAGTAGTGATAGGAGGACACACTGCCCCCTGCTGGTGTGATGATATGGGGGCCATGGTATAGGACAGTCACCCCTAGCAGTGATAGGAGGACACACTGCCACCTGCTGGTGTGATGATGTGGGGGCCATGGTATAGGACAGTCACCTCTAGCAATGATAAGAGGACACACTGCCCCCTGCTGGTGTGATGATGTGGGGGCCATGGTATAGGACAGTCACCCCTAGCAGTGATAGGAGGACACACTGCCCCCTGCTGGTGTGATGATGTGTGGCCATGGTATAGGACAGTCACTTCTAGTAGTGATAGGAGGACACTGCCCCCTGCTGGTGTGATGATGTGGGGGGCCGTGGTATAGGACAGTCACCCCTAGCAGTGATAAGAGGACACACTGCCCCCTGCTGGTGTGATGATGTGGGGGCCATGGTATAGGACAGTCACCCCTAGCAGTGATAGGAGGACACACTGCCCCTAGCAGTGATAGGAGGACACACTGCCCCCTGCTGGTGTGATGATGTGGGGGCCATGGTATAGGACAGTCACCCCTAGCAGTGATAGGAGGACACACTGCCCCTAGTAGTGATAGGAGGACACACTGCCCCCTGCTGGTGTGATGATGTGGGGGCCATGGTATAGGACAGTCACCCCTAGTAGTGATAGGACACTGCCCCCTGCTGGTGTGATGATGTGGGGGCCATGGTATAGGACAGTCACCCCTAGAAGTGATAAGAGGACACACTGCCCCCTGCTGGTGTGATGATGTGGGGGCCATGGTATAGGACAGTCATCCCTAGAATTGAAAGGAGGACACTGCCCCCTGCTGGTGGGATGATGTGGGGGCCATGGTATAGGACAGTCACCACTAGCAGTGATAGGAGGACACACTGCCCCCTGCTGGTGTGATGATGTGGGAGCCATGGTATAGGACAGTCTCCCCTAGCAGTGATAGGAGGACACACTGCCCCCTGCTGGTGTGATGATGTGGGGGCCATGGTAAAGGAAAGTCACCACTAGAAGTGATAGGAGGACACACTGCCCCCTGCTGGTGTGATGATGTGGGGCCATGGTATAGGACAGTCATCCCTATTAGTGATAGGAGGACACACTGCCCTCTGCTGGTGTGATGATGTGGGGGTCATGGTAAAGGAAAGTCACCACTAGAAGTGATAGGAGGACACACTGCCCCCTGCTGGTGTGATGATGTGTGGGGGCCATGGTATAGGACAGTCACCCCTAGCAGTGATAGGAGGACACACTGACCCTGCTGTTGTGATGATGTGTGGGGGCCATGGTATAGGACAGTCACCCCTAGCAGTGATAGGAGGACACACTGACCCTGCTGTTGTGATGATGTGGGGGCCATGGTATAGGACAGTCACCCCTAGAAGTGATAGGAGGACACTGCCCCCTGCTGGTGTGATGATGGGGGAGCCATGGTATAGGACAGTCACCCCTAGCAGTGATAGGAGGACACTGCCCCCTGCTGGTGTGATGATGTGGGGTGCCATGGTATAGGTCAGTCACCCCTAGGAGTGATAGGAGGATACACTGCCCCCTGCTGGTGTGATGATGTGGGGGCCATGGTATAGAACAGTCTCCCCTAGCAGTGATAGGAGGACACTGCCCCCTGCTGGTGTGATGATGTGGGGGCCATGGTAAAGGAAAGTCACCACTAGAAGTGATAGGAGGACACACTGCCCCCTGCTGGTGTGATGATGTGGGGGCCATGGTATAGGACAGTCATCCCTATTAGTGATAGGAGGACACAGCCCCCTGCTAGTGTGATGATGTGGGGGCCATGGTATAGGACAGTCATCCCTAGAAGTGATAGGAGGACACACTGCCCCCTGCTGATGTGATGATGTGGGGGCCATGGTATAGGACAGTCACCCCTAGCAGTGATAGGAGGACACACTGCCCCCTGCTGGTGTGATGATGTGGGGGCCATGGTATAGGACAGTCATCCCTAGTAGTGATAGGAGGACACTGCCCCCTCCTGGTGTGATGATGTGGGGGCCATGGTATAGGACAGTCAGCCCTAGTAGTGATAGGAGGACACTGCCCCCTGCTGGTGTGATGATGTGGGAGCCATGGTATAGGACAGTCACCGCTAGCAGTGATAGGAGGACACACTGCCACCTGCTGGTGTGATGATGTGGGGGCCATGGTATAGGACAGTCATCCCTAGAAGTGATAGGAGGACACACTGCCCCCTGCTGATGTGATGATGTGGGGGCCATGGTATAGGACAGTCACCCCTAGCAGTGATAGGAGGACACACTGCCCCCTGCTGATGTGATGATGTGGGGGCCATGGTATAGGACAGTCACCCCTAGCAGTGATAGGAGGACACACTGCCCCCTGCTGGTGTGATGATGTGGGGGCCATGGTATAGGACAGTCACCCCTAGCAGTGATAGGAGGACACACTGCCCCCTGCTGGTGTGATGATGTGGGGGCCATGGTATAGGACAGTCATCCCTAGAAGTTAAAGGAGGACACTACCCCCTGCTGGTGTGATGATGTGGGGGCCATGGTATAGGACAGTCACCCCTAGCAGTGATAGGAGGACACTACCCCCTGCTGGTGTGATGATGTGGGGGCCATGATATAGGACAGTCATCCCTAGTAGTGATAGGAGGACACACTGCCCCCTGCTGGTGTGATGATGTGGGGCCATGGTATAGGACAGTCACCCCTAGAAGTGATAGGAGGACACTGCACCCTGCTGGTGTGATGATGTGGGTGCCATGGTATAGGACAGTCACCCCTAGCAGTGATAGGAGGACACTACCCCCTGCTGGTGTGATGATGTGGGGGCCATGATATAGGACAGTCATCCCTAGTAGTGATAGGAGGACACACTGCCCCCTGCTGGTGTGATGATGTGGGGCCATGGTATAGGACAGTCACCCCTAGAAGTGATAGGAGGACACTGCACCCTGCTGGTGTGATGATGTGGGAGCCATGGTATAGGACAGTCACCCCTAGCAGTGATAGGAGGACACTGCCCCCTGTTGGTGTGATGATGTGGAAGCCATTGTATAGGACAGTCACCCCTAGCAGTGATAGGAGGACACTGCCCCCTGCTGGTGTGATGATGTGTGGGGGCCATGGTATAGGACAGTCACCCCTAGCAGTGATAGGAGGACACACTGCCCCCTGCTGGTGTGATAATGTTCGGGCCATGGTATAGGACAGTCACCCCTAGTAGTGATAGGAAGACACACTGCCCCCTGCTGGTGTGATGATGTGGGGGCCATGGTATAGTACAGTCATCTCTAACAGTGATAGGAGGACACACTGCCCCCTGCTGGTGTGATGATGTGGGGGCCATGGTATAGGACGGTCACCCCTAGTAGTGATAGGAGGACACTGCCCCCTGCTGGTCTGATGATGTGGGGGCCATGGTATAAGACATTCACCCCTAGCAGTGATAGGAGGACACTGCCCCCTGCTGGTGTAATGATGTGGGGGCCATGGTATAGGACAGTCACCCCTAGCAGTGATAGGAGGACACACTGCCCCCTGCTGGTGTGATGATGTGGGGCCATGGTATAGGACAGTCACCCCTAGAAGTGATAGGAGGACACTGCACCCTGCTGGTGTGATGATGTGGGAGCCATGGTATAGGACAGTCACCCCTAGCAGTGATAGGAGGACACACTGCCCAATGCTGGTGTGATAATGTCGGGGCCATGGTATAGGACAGCCACCCCTAGAAGTGATAGGAGGACACACTGCCCCATGCTGGTGTGATGATGTGGGGCCATGGTATAGGACAGTCACCCCTAGAAGTGATAGGAGGACACTGCACCCTGCTGGTGTGATGATGTGTGGGGGCCATGGTATAGGGCAGTCACCCCTAGCAGTGATAGGAGGACACACTGCCCAATGCTGGTGTGATAATGTCGGGGCCATGGTATAGGACAGCCACCCCTAGAAGTGATAGGAGGACACACTGCCCCCTGCTGGTGTGATGATGTGTGGGGGCCATGGTATAGGACAGTCACCCCTAGCAGTGATAGGAGGACACACTGCCCCCTGCTGGTGTGATGATATGGGGGCCATGGTATAGGACAGTCACCCCTAGCAGTGATAGGAGGACACACTGCCCCCTGCTGGTGTGATGATGTGGGGGCCATGGTATCGGACAGTCACCCCTAGCAGTGATAGGAGGACACACTGCCCCCTGCTGGTGTGATGATGTGGGGGCCATGGTATAGGACAGTCACCCCTAGCAGTGATAGGAGGACACACTGCCCCCTGCTGGTGTGATGATATGGGGGTAATGGTATAGGACAGTCACCCCTAGCAGTGATAGGAGGACACACTGCCCCCTGCTGGTGTGATGATGTGGGGGGCCATGGTATAGGACAGTCACCCCTAGTAGTGATAGGAGGACACTGTCCCCTGCTGGTATGATGATGTGGGGCCATGGTATCGGACAGTCACCCCTAGCAGTGATAGGAGGACACACTGCCCCTAGTAGTGATAGGAGGACACTGCCCCCTGCTGGTGTGATGATGTGGGGGCCATGGTAAAGGACAGTCACCCCTAGCAGTGATAGGAGGACACACCGCCCCTAGTAGTGATAGGAGGACACACTGCCCCATGCTGGTGTGATGATATGGGGGCCATGGTATACGACAGTCACCCCTAGCAGTGATAGGAGGACACACTGCCACCTGCTGGTGTGATGATGTGGGGGCCATGGTATAGGACAGTCACCCCTAGCAGTGATCAGAGGACACACTGCCCCCTGCTGGTGTGATGATGTGGGGCCATGGTATCGGACAGTCACCCCTAGTAGTGATAGGAGGACACTGCCCCCTGCTGGTTTAATGATGGGGCCATGGTATAGGACAGTCACCCCTAGCAGTGATAGGAGGACACTGCCCCCTGCTGGTGTGATGATGTGGGGGCCATGGTATAGGACAGTCACCCCTAGTAGTGATAGGAGGACACACTGCCCCCTGCTGGTGTGATGATGTGGGGGTCATGGTATAGGACAGTCACCCCTAGCAGTGATAGGAGGACACACTGCCCCCTGCTGGTGTGATGATGTGGGGGTCATGGTATAGGACAGTCACCCCTAGAAGTGATAGGAGGACACTGCCCCCTGCTGGTGTGATGATGTGGGGGCCATGGTATAGGACAGTCACCCCTAGAAGTGATAGGAGGACACACTGCCCCCTGCTGGTGAGATGATGTGGGGCCATGGTATATAACAGTCACCCCTAGCAGTGATAGGAGGGCACACTGCCCCCTGCTGGTGTGATGATGTGAAGGCCATGATATAGGACAGTCAACCCTAGCAGTGATAGGAGGACACTGCCCCCTGCTGGTGTGATGATGTTGGGGCCATGGTATAGGACAGTCACCCCTAGCAGTGATAGGAGGACACTGCCCCCTGCTGGTGACATGATGTGGGGGCCATGGTATAGGACAGTCACCTCTAGCAGTGATAGGAGGACACTGCCCCCTGCTGGTGTGATGATGTGGGGACCATGGTATAGGACAGTCACCCCTAGTAGTGATAGGAGGACACTGTCCCATGCTGGTGTGATGATGTGGGGGCCATGGTATCGGACAGTCTCCCCTAGCAGTGATAGGAGGACACTGCCCCCTGCTGGTGTGATGATGTGGGGCCATGGTATCAGACAGTCTCCCCTAGTAGTGATAGGAGGACACACTGCCCCCTGCAGGTGTGATGATGTGGGGGCCATGGTATAGGACAGTCACCCCTAGAAGTGATAGGAGGACACACTGCCCCCTGCTGGTGTGATGATGTGGGGACAATGGTATAGGATAGTCACCCCTAGCAGTGATAGGAGGACACACTGCCCCCTGCTAGTGTGATGATGTGGGGACCATGGTATAGGACAGTCACCCCTAGCAGTGATAGGAGGACACTGCCCCCTGCTAGTGTGATGATGTGGGGGCCATGGTATAGGACAGTCACCCCTAGCAGTGATAGGAGGACACACTGCCCCCTGCTGGTGTGATGATGTGGGGGCCATGGTATAGGACAGTCACCCCTAGCAGTGATAGGAGGACACACTGTCCCCTGCTGGTGTGATGATGTGGGGACCATGGTATAGGACAGTCACCCCTAGTGGTGATAGGAGGACACACTGCCCCCTGCTGGTGTGATGATGTGGGGACCATGGTATAGAACAGTCACCGCTAGTAGTTATTGGAGGACACTGTCCCCTGCTGGTGTGATGATGTGGGGCCATGGTATAGGACAGTCACCCCTAGCAGTGATAGGAGGACACTGACCCCTGCTGGTGTGATGATGTGGGGCCATGGTATAGGACAGTCACCCCTAGCAGTGATAGGAGGACACTGACCCCTGCTGGTGTGATGATGTGGGGCCATGGTATAGGACAGTCACCCCTAGCAGTGATAGGAGGACACTGCCCCCCGCTGGTGTGATGATGTGGGGCCATGGTATAGGACAGTTACCCCTAGCAGTGATAGGAGGACACACTGCCCCCTGCTGGTGTGATGATGTGGGAGCCATGGTATAGGACAGTCACCCCGAGCAGTGATAGGAGGACACTGCCCCCTGCTGGTTTGATGATGTGGGGGCCATGGTATAGGACAGTCACCCCTAGCAGTGATAGGAGGACACACTGCCCCCTGCTGGTGTGATGATGTGGGGGGCCATGGTATAGGACAGTCACCCCTAGCAGTGATAGGAGGACACTGCCCCGGCTGGTGTGATGATGTGGAGGCCATGATATAGGACAGACACCCCTAGCAGTGATAGGAGGACACACTGCCCCCTGCTGGTGTGATGATGTGGGAGCCATGGTATAGGACAGTCACCCCTAGCAGTGATAGGAGGACACTGCCCCCTGCTGGTGACATGATGTGGGGGCCATGGTATAGGACAGTCACCCCTAGCAGTGATAGGAGGACACTGCCCCCTGCTGGTGTGATGATGTGGGGACCATGGTATAGGACAGTCACCCCTAGAAGTGATAGGAGGACACAATACCCCCTACTGGTGTGATGATGTGTGGGCCATGGTATAGGACAGTCACCCCTAGCAGTGATAGGAGGACACACTGCCCCCTGCTGCTGTGATGATGTGGGGACCATGGTATAGGACAGTCACCCCTAGCAGTGATAGGAGGACACACTGTCCCCTGCTGGTGTGATGATGTGGGGCCATGGTATAGGACAGTCAACCCTAGCAGTGATAGGAGGACACTGTCCCCTGCTGGTGTGATGATGTGGGGCCATGGTATCGTACAGTCACCCCTAGTAGTGGTAGGAGGACACACCGCCCCCTGCTGGTGTGATGATGTGGGGCCATGGTATAGGACAGTCACCGCTAGTAGTGATTGGAGGACACACTGCCCCCTGCTGGTGTGATGATGTGGGGGCCATGGTAAAGGAAAGTCACCACTAGAAGTGATAGGAGGACACACTGCCCCCTGCTGGTGTGATGATGTGGGGGCCATGGTATCGGACAGTCACCCCTAGCAGTGATAGGAGGACACACTGCCCCTGCTGGTGTGATGATGTGGGGCCATGGTATAGGACAGTCACCCCTAGCAGTGATAGGAGGACACTGCCCCCTGCTGGTGTGATGATGTGGAGACCATGGTATAGGACAGTCACCCCTAGCAGTGATAGGAGGACACACTGCCCCCTGCTGGTGTGATGATGTGGGGGCCATGGTATCGGACAGTCACCCCTAGCAGTGATAGGAGGACACACTGCCCCCTGCTGGTGTGATGATGTGGGGCCATTCTATAGGACAGTCACCCCTAGCAGTGATAGGAGGACACACTGCCCCTGCTGGTGTGATGATGTGGGGCCATGGTATAGGACTGTCACCCCTAGCAGTGATAGGAGGACACTGCCCCCTGCTGGTGTGATGATGTGGAGACCATGGTATAGGACAGTCACCCCTAGCAGTGATAGGAGGACACACTGCCCCCTGCTGGTGTGATGATGTGGGGCCATGGTATAGGACAGTCACCCCTAGCAGTGATAGGAGGACACTGCCTCCTGGTGGTGTGATGATGTGTGGCCATGGTATAGGACAGTCACCTCTAGTAGTGATAGGAGGACACTGCCCCCTGCTGGTGTGATGATGTGGGGGGCCATGGTATAGGACAGTCACCCCTAGCAGTGATAGGAGGACACTGTCCCCTGCTGGTATGATGATGTGGGGCCATGGTATCGGACAGTCACCCCTAGCAGTGATAGGAGGACACACTGCCCCTAGTAGTGATAGGAGGACACTGCCCCCTGCTGGTGTGATGATGTGGGGGCCATGGTAAAGGACAGTCACCCCTAGCAGTGATAGGAGGACACACCGCCCCTAGTAGTGATAGGAGGACACACTGCCCCCTGCTGGTGTGATGATATGGGGGCCATGGTATAGGACAGTCACCCCTAGCAGTGATAGGAGGACACACTGCCACCTGCTGGTGTGATGATGTGGGGGCCATGGTATAGGACAGTCACCTCTAGCAATGATAAGAGGACACACTGCCCCCTGCTGGTGTGATGATGTGGGGGCCATGGTATAGGACAGTCACCCCTACCAGTGATAGGAGGACACACTGCCCCCTGCTGGTGTGATGATGTGTGGCCATGGTATAGGACAGTCACTTCTAGTAGTGATAGGAGGACACTGCCCCCTGCTGGTGTGATGATGTGGGGGGCCGTGGTATAGGACAGTCACCCCTAGCAGTGATAAGAGGACACACTGCCCCCTGCTGGTGTGATGATGTGGGGGCCATGGTATAGGACAGTCACCCCTAGCAGTGATAGGAGGACACACTGCCCCTAGCAGTGATAGGAGGACACACTGCCCCCTGCTGGTGTGATGATGTGGGGGCCATGGTATAGGACAGTCACCCCTAGCAGTGATAGGAGGACACACTGCCCCTAGTAGTGATAGGAGGACACACTGCCCCCTGCTGGTGTGATGATGTGGGGGCCATGGTATAGGACAGTCACCCCTAGTAGTGATAGGACACTGCCCCCTGCTGGTGTGATGATGTGGGGGCCATGGTATAGGACAGTCACCCCTAGAAGTGATAGGAGGACACACTGCCCCCTGCTGGTGTGATGATGTGGGGGCCATGGTATAGGACAGTCATCCCTAGAATTGAAAGGAGGACACTGCCCCCTGCTGGTGGGATGATGTGGGGGCCATGGTATAGGACAGTCACCCCTAGCAGTGATAGGAGGACACACTGCCCCCTGCTGGTGTGATGATGTGGGAGCCATGGTATAGGACAGTCTCCCCTAGCAGTGATAGGAGGACACACTGCCCCCTGCTGGTGTGATGATGTGGGGGCCATGGTAAAGGAAAGTCACCACTAGAAGTGATAGGAGGACACACTGCCCCCTGCTGGTGTGATGATGGGGGAGCCATGGTATAGGACAGTCACCCCTAGCAGTGATAGGAGGACACTGCCCCCTGCTGGTGTGATGATGTGGGGTGCCATGGTATAGGTCAGTCACCCCTAGGAGTGATAGGAGGATACACTGCCCCCTGCTGGTGTGATGATGTGGGGGCCATGGTATAGAACAGTCCCCCCTAGCAGTGATAGGAGGACACTGCCCCCTGCTGGTGTGATGATGTGGGGGCCATGGTAAAGGAAAGTCACCACTAGAAGTGATAGGAGGACACACTGCCCCCTGCTGGTGTGATGATGTGGGGGCCATGGTATAGGACAGTCATCCCTATTAGTGATAGGAGGACACAGCCCCCTGCTAGTGTGATGATGTGGGGGCCATGGTATAGGACAGTCATCCCTAGAAGTGATAGGAGGACACACTGCCCCCTGCTGATGTGATGATGTGGGGGCCATGGTATAGGACAGTCACCCCTAGCAGTGATAGGAGGACACACTGCCCCCTGCTGGTGTGATGATGTGGGGGCCATGGTATAGGACAGTCATCCCTAGTAGTGATAGGAGGACACTGCCCCCTCCTGGTGTGATGATGTGGGGGCCATGGTATAGGACAGTCAGCCCTAGTAGTGATAGGAGGACACTGCCCCCTGCTGGTGTGATGATGTGGGAGCCATGGTATAGGACAGTCACCGCTAGCAGTGATAGGAGGACACACTGCCCCCTGCTGGTGTGATGATGTGGGGGCCATGGTATAGGACAGTCATCCCTAGAAGTGATAGGAGGACACACTGCCCCCTGCTGATGTGATGATGTGGGGGCCATGGTATAGGACAGTCACCCCTAGCAGTGATAGGAGGACACACTGCCCCCTGCTGATGTGATGATGTGGGGGCCATGGTATAGGACAGTCACCCCTAGCAGTGATAGGAGGACACACTGCCCCCTGCTGGTGTGATGATGTGGGGGCCATGGTATAGGACAGTCATCCCTAGCAGTGATAGGAGGACACACTGCCCCCTGCTGGTGTGATGATGTGGGGGCCATGGTATAGGACAGTCATCCCTAGAAGTGAAAGGAGGACACTGCCCCCTGCTGGTGTGATGATGTGGGGACCATTGTATAGGACAGTCATCCCTAGAAGTGAAAGGAGGACACTGCCCCCTGCTGGTGTGATGATGTGGGGGCCATGGTATAGGACTGTCACCCCTAGCAGTGATAGGAGGACACACTGACCCCGGCTGGTGTGATGATGTGGGGGCCATGGTATAGGACAGTCATCCCTAGAAGTGAAAGGAGGACACTGCCCCCTGCTGGTGTGATGATGTGGGGACCATGGTATAGGACAGTCATCCCTAGAAGTGAAAGGAGGACACTGCCCCCTGCTGGTGTGATGATGTGGGGGCCATGGTATAGGACAGTCACCCCTAGTGGTGTTAGGAGGACACACTGACCCCGGCTGGTGTGATGATGTGGGGGCCATGGTATAAGACAGTCACCCCTAGCAGTGATAGGCGGACACTGCCCCCTGCTGGTGTGATGATGTGGGGGCCATGGTATAGGACAGTCATCCCTATCAGTGATAGGAGGACACTACCCCCTGCTGGTGTGATGATGTGGGGGCCATGGTATAGGACAGTCACCCCTAGCAGTGATAGGAGGACACTACCCCCTGCTGGTGTGATGATGTGGGGGCCATGATATAGGACAGTCATCCCTAGTAGTGATAGGAGGACACACTGCCCCCTGCTGGTGTGATGATGTGGGGCCATGGTATAGGACAGTCACCCCTAGAAGTGATAGGAGGACACTGCACCCTGCTGGTGTGATGATGTGGGTGCCATGGTATAGGACAGTCACCCCTAGCAGTGATAGGAGGACACTACCCCCTGCTGGTGTGATGATGTGGGGGCCATGATATAGGACAGTCATCCCTAGTAGTGATAGGAGGACACACTGCCCCCTGCTGGTGTGATGATGTGGGGCCATGGTATAGGACAGTCACCCCTAGAAGTGATAGGAGGACACTGCACCCTGCTGGTGTGATGATGTGGGAGCCATGGTATAGGACAGTCACCCCTAGCAGTGATAGGAGGACACTGCCCCCTGCTGGTGTGATGATGTGTGGGGGCCATGGTATAGGACAGTCACCGCTAGCAGTGATAGGAGGACACACTGCCCCCTGCTGGTGTGATAATGTTCGGGCCATGGTATAGGACAGTCACCCCTAGTAGTGATAGGAAGACACACTGCCCCCTGCTGGTGTGATGATGTGGGGGCCATGGTATAGTACAGTCATCTCTAACAGTGATAGGAGGACACACTGCCCCCTGCTGGTGTGATGATGTGGGGGCCATGGTATAGGACGGTCACCCCTAGAAGTGATAGGAGGACACTGCCCCCTGCTGGTCTGATGATGTGGGGGCCATGGTATAAGACATTCACCCCTAGCAGTGATAGGAGGACACTGCCCCCTGCTGGTGTAATGATGTGGGGGCCATGGTATAGGACAGTCACCCCTAGCAGTGATAGGAGGACACACTGCCCCCTGCTGGTGTGATGATGTGGGGCCATGGTATAGGACAGTCACCCCTAGAAGTGATAGGAGGACACTGCACCCTGCTGGTGTGATGATGTGGGAGCCATGGTATAGGACAGTCACCCCTAGAAGTGATAGGAGGACACTGCACCCTGCTGGTGTGATGATGTGTGGGGGCCATGGTATAGGGCAGTCACCCCTAGCAGTGATAGGAGGACACACTGCCCAATGCTGGTGTGATAATGTCGGGGCCATGGTATAGGACAGCCACCCCTAGAAGTGATAGGAGGACACACTGCCCCCTGCTGGTGTGATGATGTGTGGGGGCCATGGTATAGGACAGTCACCCCTAGCAGTGATAGGAGGACACACTGCCCCCTGCTGGTGTGATGATATGGGGGCCATGGTATAGGACAGTCACCCCTAGCAGTGATAGGAGGACACACTGCCCCCTGCTGGTGTGATGATGTGGGGGCCACGGTATCGGACAGTCACCCCTAGCAGTGATAGGAGGACACACTGCCCCCTGCTGGTGTGATGATGTGGGGCCATGGTATAGGACAGTCACCCCTAGTAGTGATAGGAAGACACACTGCCCCCTGCTGGTGTGATGATGTGGGGGCCATGGTATAGTACAGTCATCTCTAACAGTGATAGGAGGACACACTGCCCCCTGCTGGTGTGATGATGTGGGGACCATGGTATAGGACAGTCACCCCTAGCAGTGATAGGAGGACACTGTCCCATGCTGGTGTGATGATGTGGGGGCCATGGTATCGGACAGTCTCCCCTAGCAGTGATAGGAGGACACTGCCCCCTGCTGGTGTGATGATGTGGGGCCATGGTATCAGACAGTCTCCCCTAGTAGTGATAGGAGGAAACACTGCCCCCTGCTGGTGTGATGATGTGGGGGCCATGGTATAGGACAGTCACCCCTAGAAGTGATAGGAGGACACACTGCCCCCTGCTGGTGTGATGATGTGGGGACAATGGTATAGGATAGTCACCCCTAGCAGTGATAGGAGGACACACTGCCCCCTGCTAGTGTGATGATGTGGGGACCATGGTATAGGACAGTCACCCCTAGCAGTGATAGGAGGACACTGCCCCCTGCTAGTGTGATGATGTGGGGGCCAGGGTATAGGACAGTCACCCCTAGCAGTGATAGGAGGACACACTGCCCCCTGCTGGTGTGATGATGTGGGGGCCATGGTATAGGACAGTCACCCCTAGCAGTGATAGGAGGACACACTGTCCCCTGCTGGTGTGATGATGTGGGGACCATGGTATAGGACAGTCACCCCTAGTGGTGATAGGAGGACACACTGCCCCCTGCTGGTGTGATGATGTGGGGACCATGGTATAGAACAGTCACCGCTAGTAGTTATTGGAGGACACTGTCCCCTGCTGGTGTGATGATGTGGGGCCATGGTATAGGACAGTCACCCCTAGCAGTGATAGGAGGACACTGCCCCCCGCTGGTGTGATGATGTGGGGCCATGGTATAGGACAGTTACCCCTAGCAGTGATAGGAGGACACACTGCCCCCTGCTGGTGTGATGATGTGGGAGCCATGGTATAGGACAGTCACCCCGAGCAGTGATAGGAGGACACTGCCCCCTGCTGGTTTGATGATGTGGGGGCCATGGTATAGGACAGTCACCCCTAGCAGTGATAGGAGGACACACTGCCCCCTGCTGGTGTGATGATGTGGGGGGCCATGGTATAGGACAGTCACCCCTAGTAGTGATAGGAGGACACTGCCCCCTGCTGGTGTGATGATGTGGGGGCCATGGTATAGAACAGTCACCCCTAGCAGTGATAGGAGGACACACTGCCCCGGCTGGTGTGATGATGTGGAGGCCATGATATAGGACAGACACCCCTAGCAGTGATAGGAGGACACACTGCCCCCTGCTGGTGTGATGATGTGGGAGCCATGGTATAGGACAGTCACCCCTAGCAGTGATAGGAGGACACTGCCCCCTGCTGGTGACATGATGTGGGGGCCATGGTATAGGACAGTCACCCCTAGCAGTGATAGGAGGACACTGCCCCCTGCTGGTGTGATGATGTGGGGACCATGGTATAGGACAGTCACCCCTAGAAGTGATAGGAGGACACAATACCCCCTACTGGTGTGATGATGTGTGGGCCATGGTATAGGACAGTCACCCCTAGCAGTGATAGGAGGACACACTGCCCCCTGCTGCTGTGATGATGTGGGGACCATGGTATAGGACAGTCACCCCTAGCAGTGATAGGAGGACACACTGTCCCCTGCTGGTGTGATGATGTGGGGCCATGGTATAGGACAGTCAACCCTAGCAGTGATAGGAGGACACACCGCCCCCTGCTGGTGTGATGATGTGGGGCCATGGTATAGGACAGTCACCGCTAGTAGTGATTGGAGGACACACTGCCCCCTGCTGGTGTGATGATGTGGGGGCCATGGTAAAGGAAAGTCACCACTAGAAGTGATAGGAGGACACACTGCCCCCTGCTGGTGTGATGATGTGGGGGCCATGGTATCGGACAGTCACCCCTAGCAGTGATAGGAGGACACACTGCCCCTGCTGGTGTGATGATGTGGGGCCATGGTATAGGACAGTCACCCCTAGCAGTGATAGGAGGACACTGCCCCCTGCTGGTGTGATGATGTGGAGACCATGGTATAGGACAGTCACCCCTAGCAGTGATAGGAGGACACACTGCCCCCTGCTGGTGTGATGATGTGGGGGCCATGGTATCGGACAGTCACCCCTAGCAGTGATAGGAGGACACACTGCCCCCTGCTGGTGTGATGATGTGGGGCCATTCTATAGGACAGTCACCCCTAGCAGTGATCAGAGGACACACTGCCCCCTGCTGGTGTGATGATGTGGAGACCATGGTATAGGACAGTCACCCCTAGCAGTGATAGGAGGACACACTGCCCCCTGCTGGTGTGATGATGTGGAGACCATGGTATAGGACAGTCACCCCTAGCAGTGATAGGAGGACACACTGCCCCCTGCTGGTGTGATGATGTGGGGCCATGGTATAGGACAGTCACCCCTAGCAGTGATAGGAGGACACTGCCCCCTGCTGGTGTGATGATGTGGAGACCATGGTATAGGACAGTCACCCCTAGCAGTGATAGGAGGACACACTGCCCCCTGCTGGTGTGATGATGTGGGGGCCATGGTATCGGACAGTCACCCCTAGCAGTGATAGGAGGAAACACTGCCCCCTGCTGGTGTGATGATGTGGGGCCATGGTATAGGACTGTCACCCCTAGCAGTGATAGGAGGACACTGCCCCCTGCTGGTGTGATGATGTGGAGACCATGGTATAGGACAGTCACCCCTAGCAGTGATAGGAGGACACACTGCCCCCTGCTGGTGTGATGATGTGGGGCCATGGTATAGGACAGTCACCCCTAGCAGTGATAGGAGGACACTGCCTCCTGCTGGTGTGATGATGTGTGGCCATGGTATAGGACAGTCACCTCTAGTAGTGATAGGAGGACACTGCCCCCTGCTGGTGTGATGATGTGGGGGGCCATGGTATAGGACAGTCACCCCTAGTAGTGATAGGAGGACACTGTCCCCTGCTGGTATGATGATGTGGGGCCATGGTATCGGACAGTCACCCCTAGCAGTGATAGGAGGACACACTGCCCCTAGTAGTGATAGGAGGACACTGCCCCCTGCTGGTGTGATGATGTGGGGGCCATGGTAAAGGACAGTCACCCCTAGCAGTGATAGGAGGACACACCGCCCCTAGTAGTGATAGGAGGACACACTGCCCCCTGCTGGTGTGATGATATGGGGGCCATGGTATAGGACAGTCACCCCTAGCAGTGATAGGAGGACACACTGCCACCTGCTGGTGTGATGATGTGGGGGCCATGGTATAGGACAGTCACCTCTAGCAATGATAAGAGGACACACTGCCCCCTGCTGGTGTGATGATATGGGGGCCATGGTATTGGACAGTCACCCCTAGCAGTGATAGGAGGACACTGCCCCCTGCTGGTGTGATGATGTGGGGGCCATGGTATAGGACAGTCACCCCTAGCAGTGATAGGAGGACACACTGCCCCCTGCTGGTGTGATGATGTGTGGCCATGGTATAGGACAGTCACTTCTAGTAGTGATAGGAGGACACTGCCCCCTGCTGGTGTGATGATGTGGGGGGCCGTGGTATAGGACAGTCACCCCTAGCAGTGATAAGAGGACACACTGCCCCCTGCTGGTGTGATGATGTGGGGGCCATGGTATAGGACAGTCACCCCTAGCAGTGATAGGAGGACACACTGCCCCTAGCAGTGATAGGAGGACACACTGCCCCCTGCTGGTGTGATGATGTGGGGGCCATGGTATAGGACAGTCACCCCTAGCAGTGATAGGAGGACACACTGCCCCTAGTAGTGATAGAAGGACACACTGCCCCCTGCTGGTGTGATGATGTGGGGGCCATGGTATAGGACAGTCACCCCTAGTAGTGATAGGACACTGCCCCCTGCTGGTGTGATGATGTGGGGGCCATGGTATAGGACAGTCACCCCTAGAAGTGATAGGAGGACACACTGCCCCCTGCTGGTGTGATGATGTGGGGGCCATGGTATAGGACAGTCATCCCTAGAATTGAAAGGAGGACACTGCCCCCTGCTGGTGGGATGATGTGGGGGCCATGGTATAGGACAGTCACCACTAGCAGTGATAGGAGGACACACTGCCCCCTGCTGGTGTGATGATGTGGGAGCCATGGTATAGGACAGTCTCCCCTAGCAGTGATAGGAGGACACACTGCCCCCTGCTGGTGTGATGATGTGGGGGCCATGGTAAAGGAAAGTCATCACTAGAAGTGATAGGAGGACACACTGCCCCCTGCTGGTGTGATGATGTGGGGCCATGGTATAGGACAGTCATCCCTATTAGTGATAGGAGGACACACTGCCCCCTGCTGGTGTGATGATGTGGGGGTCATGGTAAAGGAAAGTCACCACTAGAAGTGATAGGAGGACACACTGCCCCCTGCTGGTGTGATGATGTGTGGGGGCCATGGTATAGGACAGTCACCCCTAGCAGTGATAGGAGGACACACTGACCCTGCTGTTGTGATGATGTGTGGGGGCCATGGTATAGGACAGTCACCCCTAGCAGTGATAGGAGGACACACTGACCCTGCTGTTGTGATGATGTGGGGGCCATGGTATAGGACAGTCACCCCTAGAAGTGATAGGAGGACACTGCCCCCTGCTGGTGTGATGATGGGGGAGCCATGGTATAGGACAGTCACCCCTAGCAGTGATAGGAGGACACTGCCCCCTGCTGGTGTGATGATGTGGGGTGCCATGGTATAGGTCAGTCACCCCTAGGAGTGATAGGAGGATACACTGCCCCCTGCTGGTGTGATGATGTGGGGGCCATGGTATAGAACAGTCTCCCCTAGCAGTGATAGGAGGACACTGCCCCCTGCTGGTGTGATGATGTGGGGGCCATGGTAAAGGAAAGTCACCACTAGAAGTGATAGGAGGACACACTGCCCCCTGCTGGTGTGATGATGTGGGGGCCATGGTAAAGGAAAGTCACCACTAGAAGTGATAGGAGGACACACTGCCCCCTGCTGGTGTGATGATGTGGGGGCCATGGTATAGGACAGTCATCCCTATTAGTGATAGGAGGACACAGCCCCCTGCTAGTGTGATGATGTGGGGGCCATGGTATAGGACAGTCATCCCTAGAAGTGATAGGAGGACACACTGCCCCCTGCTGATGTGATGATGTGGGGGCCATGGTATAGGACAGTCACCCCTAGCAGTGATAGGAGGACACACTGCCCCCTGCTGGTGTGATGATGTGGGGGCCATGGTATAGGACAGTCATCCCTAGTAGTGATAGGAGGACACTGCCCCCTCCTGGTGTGATGATGTGGGGGCCATGGTATAGGACAGTCAGCCCTAGTAGTGATAGGAGGACACTGCCCCCTGCTGGTGTGATGATGTGGGAGCCATGGTATAGGACAGTCACCGCTAGCAGTGATAGGAGGACACACTGCCACCTGCTGGTGTGATGATGTGGGGGCCATGGTATAGGACAGTCATCCCTAGAAGTGATAGGAGGACACACTGCCCCCTGCTGATGTGATGATGTGGGGGCCATGGTATAGGACAGTCACCCCTAGCAGTGATAGGAGGACACACTGCCCCCTGCTGATGTGATGATGTGGGGGCCATGGTATAGGACAGTCACCCCTAGCAGTGATAGGAGGACACACTGCCCCCTGCTGGTGTGATGATGTGGGGGCCATGGTATAGGACAGTCATCCCTAGCAGTGATAGGAGGACACACTGCCCCCTGCTGGTGTGATGATGTGGGGGCCATGGTATAGGACAGTCATCCCTAGAAGTGAAAGGAGGACACTGCCCCCTGCTGGTGTGATGATGTGGGGACCATGGTATAGGACAGTCATCCATAGAAGTTAAAGGAGGACACTGCCCCCTGCTGGTGTGATGATGTGGGGGCCATGGTATAGGACTGTCACCCCTAGCAGTGATAGGAGGACACACTGACCCCGGCTGGTGTGATGATGTGGGGGCCATGGTATAGGACAGTCATCCCTAGAAGTGAAAGGAGGACACTGCCCCCTGCTGGTGTGATGATGTGGGGACCATGGTATAGGACAGTCATCCCTAGAAGTGAAAGGAGGACACTGGCCCCTGCTGGTGTGATGATGTGGGGGCCATGGTATAGGACAGTCACGCCTAGTGGTGTTAGGAGGACACACTGACCCCGGCTGGTGTGATGATGTGGGGGCCATGGTATAGGACAGTCACCCCTAGCAGTGATAGGAGGACACACTGCCCCCTGCTGGTGTGATGATGTGGGGGCCATGGTATAGGACAGTCATCCCTATCAGTGATAGGAGGACACTACCCCCTGCTGGTGTGATGATGTGGGGGCCATGGTATAGGACAGTCACCCCTAGCAGTGATAGGAGGACACTACCCCCTGCTGGTGTGATGATGTGGGGGCCATGATATAGGACAGTCATCCCTAGTAGTGATAGGAGGACACACTGCCCCCTGCTGGTGTGATGATGTGGGGCCATGGTATAGGACAGTCACCCCTAGAAGTGATAGGAGGACACTGCACCCTGCTGGTGTGATGATGTGGGTGCCATGGTATAGGACAGTCACCCCTAGCAGTGATAGGAGGACACTACCCCCTGCTGGTGTGATGATGTGGGGGCCATGATATAGGACAGTCATCCCTAGTAGTGATAGGAGGACACACTGCCCCCTGCTGGTGTGATGATGTGGGGCCATGGTATAGGACAGTCACCCCTAGAAGTGATAGGAGGACACTGCACCCTGCTGGTGTGATGATGTGGGAGCCATGGTATAGGACAGTCACCCCTAGCAGTGATAGGAGGACACTGCCCCCTGTTGGTGTGATGATGTGGAAGCCATTGTATAGGACAGTCACCCCTAGCAGTGATAGGAGGACACTGCCCCCTGCTGGTGTGATGATGTGTGGGGGCCATGATATAGGACAGTCACCCCTAGCAGTGATAGGAGGACACACTGCCCCCTGCTGGTGTGATAATGTTCGGGCCATGGTATAGGACAGTCACCCCTAGTAGTGATAGGAAGACACACTGCCCCCTGCTGGTGTGATGATGTGGGGGCCATGGTATAGTACAGTCATCTCTAACAGTGATAGGAGGACACACTGCCCCCTGCTGGTGTGATGATGTGGGGGCCATGGTATAGGACGGTCACCCCTAGTAGTGATAGGAGGACACTGCCCCCTGCTGGTCTGATGATGTGGGGGCCATGGTATAAGACATTCACCCCTAGCAGTGATAGGAGGACACTGCCCCCTGCTGGTGTAATGATGTGGGGGCCATGGTATAGGACAGTCACCCCTAGCAGTGATAGGAGGACACACTGCCCCCTGCTGGTGTGATGATGTGGGGCCATGGTATAGGACAGTCACCCCTAGAAGTGATAGGAGGACACTGCACCCTGCTGGTGTGATGATGTGGGAGCCATGGTATAGGACAGTCACCCCTAGCAGTGATAGGAGGACACACTGCCCAATGCTGGTGTGATAATGTCGGGGCCATGGTATAGGACAGCCACCCCTAGAAGTGATAGGAGGACACACTGCCCCATGCTGGTGTGATGATGTGGGGCCATGGTATAGGACAGTCACCCCTAGAAGTGATAGGAGGACACTGCACCCTGCTGGTGTGATGATGTGTGGGGGCCATGGTATAGGGCAGTCACCCCTAGCAGTGATAGGAGGACACACTGCCCAATGCTGGTGTGATAATGTCGGGGCCATGGTATAGGACAGCCACCCCTAGAAGTGATAGGAGGACACACTGCCCCCTGCTGGTGTGATGATGTGTGGGGGCCATGGTATAGGACAGTCACCCCTAGCAGTGATAGGAGGACACACTGCCCCCTGCTGGTGTGATGATATGGGGGCCATGGTATAGGACAGTCACCCCTAGCAGTGATAGGAGGACACACTGCCCCCTGCTGGTGTGATGATGTGGGGGCCATGGTATCGGACAGTCACCCCTAGCAGTGATAGGAGGACACACTGCCCCCTGCTGGTGTGATGATGTGGGGGCCATGGTATAGGACAGTCACCCCTAGCAGTGATAGGAGGACACACTGCCCCCTGCTGGTGTGATGATATGGGGGCCATGGTATAGGACAGTCACCCCTAGCAGTGATAGGAGGACACACTGCCCCCTGCTGGTGTGATGATGTGGGGGGCCATGGTATAGGACAGTCACCCCTAGTAGTGATAGGAGGACACTGTCCCCTGCTGGTATGATGATGTGGGGCCATGGTATCGGACAGTCACCCCTAGCAGTGATAGGAGGACACACTGCCCCTAGTAGTGATAGGAGGACACTGCCCCCTGCTGGTGTGATGATGTGGGGGCCATGGTAAAGGACAGTCACCCCTAGCAGTGATAGGAGGACACACCGCCCCTAGTAGTGATAGGAGGACACACTGCCCCCTGCTGGTGTGATGATATGGGGGCCATGGTATAGGACAGTCACCCCTAGCAGTGATAGGAGGACACACTGCCACCTGCTGGTGTGATGATGTGGGGGCCATGGTATAGGACAGTCACCCCTAGCAGTGATCAGAGGACACACTGCCCCCTGCTGGTGTGATGATGTGGGGCCATGGTATCGGACAGTCACCCCTAGTAGTGATAGGAGGACACTGCCCCCTGCTGGTTTAATGATGGGGCCATGGTATAGGACAGTCACCCCTAGCAGTGATAGGAGGACACTGCCCCCTGCTGGTGTGATGATGTGGGGGCCATGGTATAGGACAGTCACCCCTAGTAGTGATAGGAGGACACACTGCCCCCTGCTGGTGTGATGATGTGGGGGTCATGGTATAGGACAGTCACCCCTAGCAGTGATAGGAGGACACACTGCCCCCTGCTGGTGTGATGATGTGGGGGTCATGGTATAGGACAGTCACCCCTAGAAGTGATAGGAGGACACTGCCCCCTGCTGGTGTGATGATGTGGGGGCCATGGTATAGGACAGTCACCCCTAGAAGTGATAGGAGGACACACTGCCCCCTGCTGGTGAGATGATGTGGGGCCATGGTATATAACAGTCACCCCTAGCAGTGATAGGAGGGCACACTGCCCCCTGCTGGTGTGATGATGTGGAGGCCATGATATAGGACAGTCAACCCTAGCAGTGATAGGAGGACACTGCCCCCTGCTGGTGTGATGATGTTGGGGCCATGGTATAGGACAGTCACCCCTAGCAGTGATAGGAGGACACTGCCCCCTGCTGGTGACATGATGTGGGGGCCATGGTATAGGACAGTCACCTCTAGCAGTGATAGGAGGACACTGCCCCCTGCTGGTGTGATGATGTGGGGACCATGGTATAGGACAGTCACCCCTAGTAGTGATAGGAGGACACTGTCCCATGCTGGTGTGATGATGTGGGGGCCATAGTATCGGACAGTCTCCCCTAGCAGTGATAGGAGGACACTGCCCCCTGCTGGTGTGATGATGTGGGGCCATGGTATCAGACAGTCTCCCCTAGTAGTGATAGGAGGACACACTGCCCCCTGCTGGTGTGATGATGTGGGGGCCATGGTATAGGACAGTCACCCCTAGAAGTGATAGGAGGACACACTGCCCCCTGCTGGTGTGATGATGTGGGGACAATGGTATAGGATAGTCACCCCTAGCAGTGATAGGAGGACACACTGCCCCCTGCTAGTGTGATGATGTGGGGACCATGGTATAGGACAGTCATCCCTAGCAGTGATAGGAGGACACTGCCCCCTGCTAGTGTGATGATGTGGGGGCCATGGTATAGGACAGTCACCCCTAGCAGTGATAGGAGGACACACTGCCCCCTGCTGGTGTGATGATGTGGGGGCCATGGTATAGGACAGTCACCCCTAGCAGTGATAGGAGGACACACTGTCCCCTGCTGGTGTGATGATGTGGGGACCATGGTATAGGACAGTCACCCCTAGTGGTGATAGGAGGACACACTGCCCCCTGCTGGTGTGATGATGTGGGGACCATGGTATAGAACAGTCACCGCTAGTAGTTATTGGAGGACACTGTCCCCTGCTGGTGTGATGATGTGGGGCCATGGTATAGGACAGTCACCCCTAGCAGTGATAGGAGGACACTGACCCCTGCTGGTGTGATGATGTGGGGCCATGGTATAGGACAGTCACCCCTAGCAGTGATAGGAGGACACTGACCCCTGCTGGTGTGATGATGTGGGGCCATGGTATAGGACAGTCACCCCTAGCAGTGATAGGAGGACACTGCCCCCCGCTGGTGTGATGATGTGGGGCCATGGTATAGGACAGTTACCCCTAGCAGTGATAGGAGGACACACTGCCCCCTGCTGGTGTGATGATGTGGGAGCCATGGTATAGGACAGTCACCCCGAGCAGTGATAGGAGGACACTGCCCCCTGCTGGTTTGATGATGTGGGGGCCATGGTATAGGACAGTCACCCCTAGCAGTGATAGGAGGACACACTGCCCCCTGCTGGTGTGATGATGTGGGGGGCCATGGTATAGGACAGTCACCCCTAGCAGTGAGAGGAGGAGACTGCCCCGGCTGGTGTGATGATGTGGAGGCCATGATATAGGACAGACACCCCTAGCAGTGATAGGAGGACACACTGCCCCCTGCTGGTGTGATGATGTGGGAGCCATGGTATAGGACAGTCACCCCTAGCAGTGATAGGAGGACACTGCCCCCTGCTGGTGACATGATGTGGGGGCCATGGTATAGGACAGTCACCCCTAGCAGTGATAGGAGGACACTGCCCCCTGCTGGTGTGATGATGTGGGGACCATGGTATAGGACAGTCACCCCTAGAAGTGATAGGAGGACACAATACCCCCTACTGGTGTGATGATGTGTGGGCCATGGTATAGGACAGTCACCCCTAGCAGTGATAGGAGGACACACTGCCCCCTGCTGCTGTGATGATGTGGGGACCATGGTATAGGACAGTCACCCCTAGCAGTGATAGGAGGACACACTGTCCCCTGCTGGTGTGATGATGTGGGGCCATGGTATAGGACAGTCAACCCTAGCAGTGATAGGAGGACACTGTCCCCTGCTGGTGTGATGATGTGGGGCCATGGTATCGTACAGTCACCCCTAGTAGTGATAGGAGGACACACCGCCCCCTGCTGGTGTGATGATGTGGGGCCATGGTATAGGACAGTCACCGCTAGTAGTGATTGGAGGACACACTGCCCCCTGCTGGTGTGATGATGTGGGGGCCATGGTAAAGGAAAGTCACCACTAGAAGTGATAGGAGGACACTGCTCCCTGCTGGTGTGGTGATGTGGGGCCATGGTATAGGACAGTCACCCCTAGCAGTGATAGGAGGACACTGCCCCCTGCTGGTGTGATGATGTGGAGACCATGGTATAGGACAGTCACCCCTAGCAGTGATAGGAGGACACACTGCCCCCTGCTGGTGTGATGATGTGGGGGCCATGGTATCGGACAGTCACCCCTAGCAGTGATAGGAGGACACACTGCCCCCTGCTGGTGTGATGATGTGGGGCCATTCTATAGGACAGTCACCCCTAGCAGTGATCAGAGGACACACTGCCCCTGCTGGTGTGATGATGTGGGGCCATGGTATAGGACTGTCACCCCTAGCAGTGATAGGAGGACACTGCCCCCTGCTGGTGTGATGATGTGGAGACCATGGTATAGGACAGTCACCCCTAGCAGTGATAGGAGGACACACTGCCCCCTGCTGGTGTGATGATGTGGGGCCATGGTATAGGACAGTCACCCCTAGCAGTGATAGGAGGACACTGCCTCCTGCTGGTGTGATGATGTGTGGCCATGGTATAGGACAGTCACCTCTAGTAGTGATAGGAGGACACTGCCCCCTGCTGGTGTGATGATGTGGGGGGCCATGGTATAGGACAGTCACCCCTAGCAGTGATAGGAGGACACTGTCCCCTGCTGGTATGATGATGTGGGGCCATGGTATCGGACAGTCACCCCTAGCAGTGATAGGAGGACACACTGCCCCTAGTAGTGATAGGAGGACACTGCCCCCTGCTGGTGTGATGATGTGGGGGCCATGGTAAAGGACAGTCACCCCTAGCAGTGATAGGAGGACACACCGCCCCTAGTAGTGATAGGAGGACACACTGCCCCCTGCTGGTGTGATGATATGGGGGCCATGGTATAGGACAGTCACCCCTAGCAGTGATAGGAGGACACACTGCCACCTGCTGGTGTGATGATGTGGGGGCCATGGTATAGGACAGTCACCTCTAGCAATGATAAGAGGACACACTGCCCCCTGCTGGTGTGATGATGTGGGGGCCATGGTATAGGACAGTCACCCCTAGCAGTGATAGGAGGACACACTGCCCCCTGCTGGTGTGATGATGTGTGGCCATGGTATAGGACAGTCACTTCTAGTAGTGATAGGAGGACACTGCCCCCTGCTGGTGTGATGATGTGGGGGGCCATGGTATAGGACAGTCACCCCTAGCAGTGATAAGAGGACACACTGCCCCCTGCTGGTGTGATGATGTGGGGGCCATGGTATAGGACAGTCACCCCTAGCAGTGATAGGAGGACACACTGCCCCTAGCAGTGATAGGAGGACACACTGCCCCCTGCTGGTGTGATGATGTGGGGGCCATGGTATAGGACAGTCACCCCTAGCAGTGATAGGAGGACACACTGCCCCTAGTAGTGATAGGAGGACACACTGCCCCCTGCTGGTGTGATGATGTGGGGGCCATGGTATAGGACAGTCACCCCTAGTAGTGATAGGACACTGCCCCCTGCTGGTGTGATGATGTGGGGGCCATGGTATAGGACAGTCACCCCTAGAAGTGATAGGAGGACACACTGCCCCCTGCTGGTGTGATGATGTGGGGGCCATGGTATAGGACAGTCATCCCTAGAATTGAAAGGAGGACACTGCCCCCTGCTGGTGGGATGATGTGGGGGCCATGGTATAGGACAGTCACCCCTAGCAGTGATAGGAGGACACACTGCCCCCTGCTGGTGTGATGATGTGGGAGCCATGGTATAGGACAGTCTCCCCTAGCAGTGATAGGAGGACACACTGCCCCCTGCTGGTGTGATGATGTGGGGGCCATGGTAAAGGAAAGTCACCACTAGAAGTGATAGGAGGACACACTGCCCCCTGCTGGTGTGATGATGGGGGAGCCATGGTATAGGACAGTCACCCCTAGCAGTGATAGGAGGACACTGCCCCCTGCTGGTGTGATGATGTGGGGTGCCATGGTATAGGTCAGTCACCCCTAGGAGTGATAGGAGGATACACTGCCCCCTGCTGGTGTGATGATGTGGGGGCCATGGTATAGAACAGTCTCCCCTAGCAGTGATAGGAGGACACTGCCCCCTGCTGGTGTGATGATGTGGGGGCCATGGTAAAGGAAAGTCACCACTAGAAGTGATAGGAGGACACACTGCCCCCTGCTGGTGTGATGATGTGGGGGCCATGGTATAGGACAGTCATCCCTATTAGTGATAGGAGGACACAGCCCCCTGCTAGTGTGATGATGTGGGGGCCATGGTATAGGACAGTCATCCCTAGAAGTGATAGGAGGACACACTGCCCCCTGCTGATGTGATGATGTGGGGGCCATGGTATAGGACAGTCACCCCTAGCAGTGATAGGAGGACACACTGCCCCCTGCTGGTGTGATGATGTGGGGGCCATGGTATAGGACAGTCATCCCTAGTAGTGATAGGAGGACACTGCCCCCTCCTGGTGTGATGATGTGGGGGCCATGGTATAGGACAGTCAGCCCTAGTAGTGATAGGAGGACACTGCCCCCTGCTGGTGTGATGATGTGGGAGCCATGGTATAGGACAGTCACCGCTAGCAGTGATAGGAGGACACACTGCCACCTGCTGGTGTGATGATGTGGGGGCCATGGTATAGGACAGTCATCCCTAGAAGTGATAGGAGGACACACTGCCCCCTGCTGATGTGATGATGTGGGGGCCATGGTATAGGACAGTCACCCCTAGCAGTGATAGGAGGACACACTGCCCCCTGCTGATGTGATGATGTGGGGGCCATGGTATAGGACAGTCACCCCTAGCAGTGATAGGAGGACACACTGCCCCCTGCTGGTGTGATGATGTGGGGGCCATGGTATAGGACAGTCACCCCTAGCAGTGATAGGAGGACACACTGCCCCCTGCTGGTGTGATGATGTGGGGGCCATGGTATAGGACAGTCATCCCTAGAAGTGAAAGGAGGACACTGCCCCCTGCTGGTGTGATGATGTGGGGACCATGGTATAGGACAGTCATCCCTAGAAGTGAAAGGAGGACACTGCCCCCTGCTGGTGTGATGATGTGGGGGCCATGGTATAGGACTGTCACCCCTAGCAGTGATAGGAGGACACACTGACCCCGGCTGGTGTGATGATGTGGGGGCCATGGTATAGGACAGTCATCCCTAGAAGTGAAAGGAGGACACTGCCCCCTGCTGGTGTGATGATGTGGGGACCATGGTATAGGACAGTCATCCCTAGAAGTGAAAGGAGGACACTGCCCCCTGCTGGTGTGATGATGTGGGGGCCATGGTATAGGACAGTCACCCCTAGTGGTGTTAGGAGGACACACTGACCCCGGCTGGTGTGATGATGTGGGGGCCATGGTATAGGACAGTCACCCCTAGCAGTGATAGGCGGACACTGCCCCCTGCTGGTGTGATGATGTGGGGGCCATGGTATAGGACAGTCATCCCTATCAGTGATAGGAGGACACTACCCCCTGCTGGTGTGATGATGTGGGGGCCATGGTATAGGACAGTCACCCCTAGCAGTGATAGGAGGACACTACCCCCTGCTGGTGTGATGATGTGGGGGCCATGATATAGGACAGTCATCCCTAGTAGTGATAGGAGGACACACTGCCCCCTGCTGGTGTGATGATGTGGGGCCATGGTATAGGACAGTCACCCCTAGAAGTGATAGGAGGACACTGCACCCTGCTGGTGTGATGATGTGGGTGCCATGGTATAGGACAGTCACCCCTAGCAGTGATAGGAGGACACTACCCCCTGCTGGTGTGATGATGTGGGGGCCATGATATAGGACAGTCATCCCTAGTAGTGATAGGAGGACACACTGCCCCCTGCTGGTGTGATGATGTGGGGCCATGGTATAGGACAGTCACCCCTAGAAGTGATAGGAGGACACTGCACCCTGCTGGTGTGATGATGTGGGAGCCATGGTATAGGACAGTCACCCCTAGCAGTGATAGGAGGACACTGCCCCCTGTTGGTGTGATGATGTGGAAGCCATTGTATAGGACAGTCACCCCTAGCAGTGATAGGAGGACACTTTCCCCTGCTGGTGTGATGATGTGTGGGGGCCATGGTATAGGACAGTCACCCCTAGCAGTGATAGGAGGACACACTGCCCCCTCCTGGTGTGATAATGTTCGGGCCATGGTATAGGACAGTCACCCCTAGTAGTGATAGGAAGACACACTGCCCCCTGCTGGTGTGATGATGTGGGGGCCATGGTATAGTACAGTCATCTCTAACAGTGATAGGAGGACACACTGCCCCCTGCTGGTGTGATGATGTGGGGGCCATGGTATAGGACGGTCACCCCTAGTAGTGATAGGAGGACACTGCCCCCTGCTGGTCTGATGATGTGGGGGCCATGGTATAAGACATTCACCCCTAGCAGTGATAGGAGGACACTGCCCCCTGCTGGTGTAATGATGTGGGGGCCATGGTATAGGACAGTCACCCCTAGCAGTGATAGGAGGACACACTGCCCCCTGCTGGTGTGATGATGTGGGGCCATGGTATAGGACAGTCACCCCTAGAAGTGATAGGAGGACACTGCACCCTGCTGGTGTGATGATGTGGGAGCCATGGTATAGGACAGTCACCCCTAGAAGTGATAGGAGGACACTGCACCCTGCTGGTGTGATGATGTGTGGGGGCCATGGTATAGGGCAGTCACCCCTAGCAGTGATAGGAGGACACACTGCCCAATGCTGGTGTGATAATGTCGGGGCCATGGTATAGGACAGCCACCCCTAGAAGTGATAGGAGGACACACTGCCCCCTGCTGGTGTGATGATGTGTGGGGGCCATGGTATAGGACAGTCACCCCTAGCAGTGATAGGAGGACACAGCCCCCTGCTGGTGTGATGATATGGGGGCCATGGTATAGGACAGTCACCCCTAGCAGTGATAGGAGGACACACTGCCCCCTGCTGGTGTGATGATGTGGGGGCCATGGTATCGGACAGTCACCCCTAGCAGTGATAGGAGGACACACTGCCCCCTGCTGGTGTGATGATGTGGGGCCATGGTATAGGACAGTCACCCCTAGAAGTGATAGGAAGACACACTGCCCCCTGCTGGTGTGATGATGTGGGGGCCATGGTATAGTACAGTCATCTCTAACAGTGATAGGAGGACACACTGCCCCCTGCTGGTGTGATGATGTGGGGGCCATGGTATAGGACGGTCACCCCTAGTAGTGATAGGAGGACACTGCCCCCTGCTGGTCTGATGATGTGGGGGCCATGGTATAAGACATTCACCCCTAGCAGTGATAGGAGGACACTGCCCCCTGCTGGTGTAATGATGTGGGGGCCATGGTATAGGACAGTCACCCCTAGCAGTGATAGGAGGACACACTGCCCCTGCTGGTGTGATGATGTGGGGCCATGGTATAGGACAGTCACCCCTAGCAGTGATAGGAGGACACTGCCCCCTGCTGGTGTGATGATGTGTGGGGGCCATGGTATAGGACAGTCACCCCTAGCAGTGATAGGAGGACACACTGCCCCCTGCTGGTGTGATAATGTTCGGGCCATGGTATAGGACAGTCACCCCTAGTAGTGATAGGAAGACACACTGCCCCCTGCTGGTGTGATGATGTGGGGGCCATGGTATAGTACAGTCATCTCTAACAGTGATAGGAGGACACACTGCCCCCTGCTGGTGTGATGATGTGGGGGCCATGGTATAGGACGGTCACCCCTAGTAGTGATAGGAGGACACTGCCCCCTGCTGGTGTGATGATGTGGGGGCCATGGTATAAGACATTCACCCCTAGCAGTGATAGGAGGACACTGCCCCCTGCTGGTGTAATGATGTGGGGGCCATGGTATAGGACAGTCACCCCTAGCAGTGATAGGAGGACACACTGCCCCCTGCTGGTGTGATGATGTGGGGCCATGGTATAGGACAGTCACCCCTAGAAGTGATAAGAGGACACTGCACCCTGCTGGTGTGATGATGTGGGAGCCATGGTATAGGACAGTCACCCCTAGCAGTGATAGGAGGACACTGCACCCTGCTGGTGTGATGATGTGTGGGGGCCATGGTATAGGGCAGTCACCCCTAGCAGTGATAGGAGGACACACTGCCCAATGCTGGTGTGATAATGTCGGGGCCATGGTATAGGACAGCCACCCCTAGAAGTGATAGGAGGGCACACTGCCCCCTGCTGGTGTGATGATGTGTGGGGGCCATGGTATAGGACAGTCACCCCTAGCAGTGATAGGAGGACACACTGCCCCCTGCTGGTGTGATGATGTGGGGGCCATGGTATCGGACAGTCACCCCTAGCAGTGATAGGAGGACACACTGCCCCCTGCTGGTGTGATGATGTGGGGGCCATGGTATCGGACAGTCACCCCTAGCAGTGATAGGAGGACACACTGCCCCCTGCTGGTGTGATGATGTGGGGCCATGGTATAGGACAGTCACCCCTAGCAGTGATCAGAGGACACACTGCCCCTGCTGGTGTGATGATGTGGGGCCATGGTATAGGACAGTCACCCCTAGTAGTGATAGGAGGACACTGCCCCCTGCTGGTTTAATGATGGGGCCATGGTATAGGACAGTCACCCCTAGCAGTGATAGGAGGACACTACCCCCTGCTGGTGTGATGATGTGGGGGCCATGGTATAGGACAGTCACCCCTAGAAGTGATAGGAGGACACACTGCCCCCTGCTGGTGTGATGATGTGGGGCCATGGTATATAACAGTCACCCCTAGCAGTGATAGGAGGACACACTGCCCCCTGCTGGTGTGATGATGTGGAGGCCATGATTTAGGACAGTCAACCCTAGCAGTGATAGGAGGACACTGCCCCCTGCTGGTGTGATGATGTTGGGGCCATGGTATAGGACAGTCACCCCTAGCAGTGATAGGAGGAGACTGCCCCCTGCTGGTGACATGATGTGGGGGCCATGGTATAGGACAGTCACCCCTAGTAGTGATAGGAGGACACTGTCCCATGCTGGTGTGATGATGTGGGGGCCATGGTATCGGACAGTCACCCCTAGCAGTGATAGGAGGACACTGCCCCCTGCTGGTGTGATGATGTGGGGCCATGGTATCAGACAGTCACCCCTAGTAGTAATAGGAGGACACACTGCCCCCTGCTGGTGTGATGATGTGGGGGCCATGGTATAGGACAGTCACCCCTAGCAGTGATAGGAGGACACACTGCCCCCTGCTGGTGTGATGATGTGGGGGCCATGGTATCGGACAGTCACCCCTAGCAGTGATAGGAGGACACACTGCCCCCTGCTGGTGTGATGATGTGGGGCCATAGAATAGGACAGTCACCCCTAGCAGTGATCAGAGGACACACTGCCCCTGCTGGTGTGATGATGTGGGGCCATGGTATAGGACAGTCACCCCTAGTAGTGATAGGAGGACACTGCCCCCTGCTGGTTTAATGATGGGGCCATGGTATAGGACAGTCACCCCTAGCAGTGATAGGAGGACACTACCCCCTGCTGGTGTGATGATGTGGGGGTCATGGTATAGGACAGTCACCCCTAGAAGTGATAGGAGGACACTGCCCCCTGCTGGTGTGATGATGTGGGGGCCATGGTATAGGACAGTCACCCCTAGAAGTGATAGGAGGACACACTGCCCCCTGCTGGTGAGATGATGTGGGGCCATGGTATATAACAGTCACCCCTAGCAGTGATAGGAGGACACACTGCCCCCTGCTGGTGTGATGATGTGGAGGCCATGATTTAGGACAGTCAACCCTAGCAGTGATAGGAGGACACTGCCCCCTGCTGGTGTGATGATGTTGGGGCCATGGTATAGGACAGTCACCCCTAGCAGTAATAGGAGGACACTGCCCCCTGCTGGTGACATGATGTGGGGGCCATGGTATAGGACAGTCACCCCTAGTAGTGATAGGAGGACACTGTCCCATGCTGGTGTGATGATGTGGGGGCCATGGTATCGGACAGTCACCCCTAGCAGTGATAGGAGGACACTGCCCCCTGCTGGTGTGATGATGTGGGGCCATGGTATCAGACAGTCACCCCTAGTAGTAATAGGAGGACACACTGCCCCCTGCTGGTGTGATGATGTGGGGGCCATGGTATAGGACAGTCACCCCTAGAAGTGATAGGAGGACACACTGCCCCCTGCTGGTGTGATGGTGTGGGGACCATGGTATAGGATAGTCACCCCTAGCAGTGATAGGAGGACACTGCCCCCTGCTGGTGTGATGATGTGGGGGCCATGGTATAGGACAGTCATCCCTAGAAGTGATAGGAGGACACTGCCCCCTGCTAGTGTGATGATGTGGGGACCATGGTATAGGACAGTCACCCCTAGCAGTGATAGGAGGACACTGCCCCCTGCTAGTGTGATGATGTGGGGGCCATGGTATAGGACAGTCACCCCTAGCAGTGAAAGGAGGACACACTGCCCCCTGCTGGTGTGATGATGTGGGGGCCATGGTATAGGACAGTCATCCCTAGAAGTGATAGGAGGACACTGCCCCCTGCTAGTGTGATGATGTGGGGACCATGGTATAGGACAGTCACCCCTAGCAGTGATAGGAGGACACTGCCCCCTGCTAGTGTGATGATGTGGGGGCCATGGTATAGGACAGTCACCCCTAGCAGTGAAAGGAGGACACACTGCCCCCTGCTGGTGTGATGATGTGGGGGCCATGGTATAGGACAGTCACCCCTAGCAGTGAAAGGAGGACACACTGCCCCCTGCTGGTGTGATGATGTGGGGACCATGGTATAGGACAGTCACCCCTAGTGGTGATAGGAGGACACACTGCCCCCTGCTGGTGTGATGATGTGGGGACCATGGTATAGAACAGTCACCGCTAGTAGTTATTGGAGGACACACTGCCCCCCGCTGGTGTGATGATGTGTGGCCATGGTATAGGACAGTTACCCCTAGCAGTGATAGGAGGACACACTGCCCCCTGCTGGTGTGATGATGTGGGAGCCATGGTATAGGACAGTCACCCCGAGCAGTGATAGGAGGACACTGCCCCCTGCTGGTTTGATGATGTGGGGGCCATGGTATAGGACAGTCACCCCTAGCAGTGATAGGAGGACACACTGCCCCCTGCTGGTGTGATGATGTGGGTCATGGTATAGGACAGTCACCGCTAGTAGTGATAGGAGGACACTGCCCCCTGCTGGTGTGATGATGTGGGGGGCCATGGTATAGGACAGTCACCCCTAGCAGTGATAGGAGGACACTGCCCCGGCTGGTGTGATGATGTGGAGGCCATGATATAGGACAGACACCCCTAGCAGTGATAGGAGGACACACTGCCCCCTGCTGGTGTGATGATGTGGGAGCCATGGTATAGGACAGTCACCCCTAGCAGTGATAGGAGGACACTGCCCCCTGCTGGTGTGATGATGTGTGGGGGCCATGGTATAGGACAGTCACCCCTAACAGTGATAGGAGGACACTGCCCCCTGCTGATGACATGATGTGGGGGCCATGGTATAGGACAGTCACCCCTAGTAGTGATAGGAGGACACACTGTCCCCTGCTGGTGTGATGATGTGGGGGCCATGGTATAGGACAGTCACCCCTAGCAGTGATAGGAGGACACACTGCCCCCTGCTGATGACATGATGTGGGGGCCATGGTATAGGACAGTCACCCCTAGCAGTGATAGGAGGACACACTGCCCCCTGCTGGTGTGATGATGTGGGGGCCATGGTATCGGACAGTCACCCCTAGCAGTGATAGGAGGACACACTGCCCCCTGCTGGTGTGATGATGTGGGGCCATTCTATAGGACAGTCACCCCTAGCAGTGATCAGAGGACACACTGCCCCCTGCTGGTGTGATGATGTGGGGCCATGGTATAGGACTGTCACCCCTAGCAGTGATAGGAGGACACTGCCCCCTGCTGGTGTGATGATGTGGAGACCATGGTATAGGACAGTCACCCCTAGCAGTGATAGGAGGACACACTGCCCCCTGCTGGTGTGATGATGTGGGGCCATGGTATAGGACAGTCACCCCTAGCAGTGATAGGAGGACACTGCCTCCTGCTGGTGTGATGATGTGTGGCCATGGTATAGGACAGTCACCTCTAGTAGTGATAGGAGGACACTGCCCCCTGCTGGTGTGATGATGTGGGGGGCCATGGTATAGGACAGTCACCCCTAGCAGTGATAGGAGGACACTGTCCCCTGCTGGTATGATGATGTGGGGCCATGGTATCGGACAGTCACCCCTAGCAGTGATAGGAGGACACACTGCCCCTAGTAGTGATAGGAGGACACTGCCCCCTGCTGGTGTGATGATGTGGGGGCCATGGTAAAGGACAGTCACCCCTAGCAGTGATAGGAGGACACACCGCCCCTAGTAGTGATAGGAGGACACACTGCCCCCTGCTGGTGTGATGATATGGGGGCCATGGTATAGGACAGTCACCCCTAGCAGTGATAGGAGGACACACTGCCACCTGCTGGTGTGATGATGTGGGGGCCATGGTATAGGACAGTCACCTCTAGCAATGATAAGAGGACACACTGCCCCCTGCTGGTGTGATGATGTGGGGGCCATGGTATAGGACAGTCACCCCTAGCAGTGATAGGAGGACACACTGCCCCCTGCTGGTGTGATGATGTGTGGCCATGGTATAGGACAGTCACTTCTAGTAGTGATAGGAGGACACTGCCCCCTGCTGGTGTGATGATGTGGGGGGCCATGGTATAGGACAGTCACCCCTAGCAGTGATAAGAGGACACACTGCCTTCTGCTGGTGTGATGATGTGGGGGCCATGGTATAGGACAGTCACCCCTAGCAGTGATAGGAGGACACACTGCCCCTAGCAGTGATAGGAGGACACACTGCCCCCTGCTGGTGTGATGATGTGGGGGCCATGGTATAGGACAGTCACCCCTAGCAGTGATAGGAGGACACACTGCCCCTAGTAGTGATAGGAGGACACACTGCCCCCTGCTGGTGTGATGATGTGGGGGCCATGGTATAGGACAGTCACCCCTAGTAGTGATAGGACACTGCCCCCTGCTGGTGTGATGATGTGGGGGCCATGGTATAGGACAGTCACCCCTAGAAGTGATAGGAGGACACACTGCCCCCTGCTGGTGTGATGATGTGGGGGCCATGGTATAGGACAGTCATCCCTAGAATTGAAAGGAGGACACTGCCCCCTGCTGGTGGGATGATGTGGGGGCCATGGTATAGGACAGTCACCCCTAGCAGTGATAGGAGGACACACTGCCCCCTGCTGGTGTGATGATGTGGGAGCCATGGTATAGGACAGTCTCCCCTAGCAGTGATAGGAGGACACACTGCCCCCTGCTGGTGTGATGATGTGGGGGCCATGGTAAAGGAAAGTCACCACTAGAAGTGATAGGAGGACACACTGCCCCCTGCTGGTGTGATGATGGGGGAGCCATGGTATAGGACAGTCACCCCTAGCAGTGATAGGAGGACACTGCCCCCTGCTGGTGTGATGATGTGGGGTGCCATGGTATAGGTCAGTCACCCCTAGGAGTGATAGGAGGATACACTGCCCCCTGCTGGTGTGATGATGTGGGGGCCATGGTATAGAACAGTCTCCCCTAGCAGTGATAGGAGGACACTGCCCCCTGCTGGTGTGATGATGTGGGGGCCATGGTAAAGGAAAGTCACCACTAGAAGTGATAGGAGGACACACTGCCCCCTGCTGGTGTGATGATGTGGGGGCCATGGTATAGGACAGTCATCCCTATTAGTGATAGGAGGACACAGCCCCCTGCTAGTGTGATGATGTGGGGGCCATGGTATAGGACAGTCATCCCTAGAAGTGATAGGAGGACACACTGCCCCCTGCTGATGTGATGATGTGGGGGCCATGGTATAGGACAGTCACCCCTAGCAGTGATAGGAGGACACACTGCCCCCTGCTGGTGTGATGATGTGGGGGCCATGGTATAGGACAGTCATCCCTAGTAGTGATAGGAGGACACTGCCCCCTCCTGGTGTGATGATGTGGGGGCCATGGTATAGGACAGTCAGCCCTAGTAGTGATAGGAGGACACTGCCCCCTGCTGGTGTGATGATGTGGGAGCCATGGTATAGGACAGTCACCGCTAGCAGTGATAGGAGGACACACTGCCACCTGCTGGTGTGATGATGTGGGGGCCATGGTATAGGACAGTCATCCCTAGAAGTGATAGGAGGACACACTGCCCCCTGCTGATGTGATGATGTGGGGGCCATGGTATAGGACAGTCACCCCTAGCAGTGATAGGAGGACACACTGCCCCCTGCTGATGTGATGATGTGGGGGCCATGGTATAGGACAGTCACCCCTAGCAGTGATAGGAGGACACACTGCCCCCTGCTGGTGTGATGATGTGGGGGCCATGGTATAGGACAGTCACCCCTAGCAGTGATAGGAGGACACACTGCCCCCTGCTGGTGTGATGATGTGGGGGCCATGGTATAGGACAGTCATCCCTAGAAGTGAAAGGAGGACACTGCCCCCTGCTGGTGTGATGATGTGGGGACCATGGTATAGGACAGTCATCCCTAGAAGTGAAAGGAGGACACTGCCCCCTGCTGGTGTGATGATGTGGGGGCCATGGTATAGGACTGTCACCCCTAGCAGTGATAGGAGGACACACTGACCCCGGCTGGTGTGATGATGTGGGGGCCATGGTATAGGACAGTCATCCCTAGAAGTGAAAGGAGGACACTGCCCCCTGCTGGTGTGATGATGTGGGGACCATGGTATAGGACAGTCATCCCTAGAAGTGAAAGGAGGACACTGCCCCCTGCTGGTGTGATGATGTGGGGGCCATGGTATAGGACAGTCACCCCTAGTGGTGTTAGGAGGACACACTGACCCCGGCTGGTGTGATGATGTGGGGGCCATGGTATAGGACAGTCACCCCTAGCAGTGATAGGCGGACACTGCCCCCTGCTGGTGTGATGATGTGGGGGCCATGGTATAGGACAGTCATCCCTATCAGTGATAGGAGGACACTACCCCCTGCTGGTGTGATGATGTGGGGGCCATGGTATAGGACAGTCACCCCTAGCAGTGATAGGAGGACACTACCCCCTGCTGGTGTGATGATGTGGGGGCCATGATATAGGACAGTCATCCCTAGTAGTGATAGGAGGACACACTGCCCCCTGCTGGTGTGATGATGTGGGGCCATGGTATAGGACAGTCACCCCTAGAAGTGATAGGAGGACACTGCACCCTGCTGGTGTGATGATGTGGGTGCCATGGTATAGGACAGTCACCCCTAGCAGTGATAGGAGGACACTACCCCCTGCTGGTGTGATGATGTGGGGGCCATGATATAGGACAGTCATCCCTAGTAGTGATAGGAGGACACACTGCCCCCTGCTGGTGTGATGATGTGGGGCCATGGTATAGGACAGTCACCCCTAGAAGTGATAGGAGGACACTGCACCCTGCTGGTGTGATGATGTGGGAGCCATGGTATAGGACAGTCACCCCTAGCAGTGATAGGAGGACACTGCCCCCTGTTGGTGTGATGATGTGGAAGCCATTGTATAGGACAGTCACCCCTAGCAGTGATAGGAGGACACTTTCCCCTGCTGGTGTGATGATGTGTGGGGGCCATGGTATAGGACAGTCACCCCTAGCAGTGATAGGAGGACACACTGCCCCCTGCTGGTGTGATAATGTTCGGGCCATGGTATAGGACAGTCACCCCTAGTAGTGATAGGAAGACACACTGCCCCCTGCTGGTGTGATGATGTGGGGGCCATGGTATAGTACAGTCATCTCTAACAGTGATAGGAGGACACACTGCCCCCTGCTGGTGTGATGATGTGGGGGCCATGGTATAGGACGGTCACCCCTAGTAGTGATAGGAGGACACTGCCCCCTGCTGGTCTGATGATGTGGGGGCCATGGTATAAGACATTCACCCCTAGCAGTGATAGGAGGACACTGCCCCCTGCTGGTGTAATGATGTGGGGGCCATGGTATAGGACAGTCACCCCTAGCAGTGATAGGAGGACACACTGCCCCCTGCTGGTGTGATGATGTGGGGCCATGGTATAGGACAGTCACCCCTAGAAGTGATAGGAGGACACTGCACCCTGCTGGTGTGATGATGTGGGAGCCATGGTATAGGACAGTCACCCCTAGAAGTGATAGGAGGACACTGCACCCTGCTGGTGTGATGATGTGTGGGGGCCATGGTATAGGGCAGTCACCCCTAGCAGTGATAGGAGGACACACTGCCCAATGCTGGTGTGATAATGTCGGGGCCATGGTATAGGACAGCCACCCCTAGAAGTGATAGGAGGACACACTGCCCCCTGCTGGTGTGATGATGTGTGGGGGCCATGGTATAGGACAGTCACCCCTAGCAGTGATAGGAGGACACAGCCCCCTGCTGGTGTGATGATATGGGGGCCATGGTATAGGACAGTCACCCCTAGCAGTGATAGGAGGACACACTGCCCCCTGCTGGTGTGATGATGTGGGGGCCATGGTATCGGACAGTCACCCCTAGCAGTGATAGGAGGACACACTGCCCCCTGCTGGTGTGATGATGTGGGGCCATGGTATAGGACAGTCACCCCTAGAAGTGATAGGAAGACACACTGCCCCCTGCTGGTGTGATGATGTGGGGGCCATGGTATAGTACAGTCATCTCTAACAGTGATAGGAGGACACACTGCCCCCTGCTGGTGTGATGATGTGGGGGCCATGGTATAGGACGGTCACCCCTAGTAGTGATAGGAGGACACTGCCCCCTGCTGGTCTGATGATGTGGGGGCCATGGTATAAGACATTCACCCCTAGCAGTGATAGGAGGACACTGCCCCCTGCTGGTGTAATGATGTGGGGGCCATGGTATAGGACAGTCACCCCTAGCAGTGATAGGAGGACACACTGCCCCTGCTGGTGTGATGATGTGGGGCCATGGTATAGGACAGTCACCCCTAGCAGTGATAGGAGGACACTGCCCCCTGCTGGTGTGATGATGTGTGGGGGCCATGGTATAGGACAGTCACCCCTAGCAGTGATAGGAGGACACACTGCCCCCTGCTGGTGTGATAATGTTCGGGCCATGGTATAGGACAGTCACCCCTAGTAGTGATAGGAAGACACACTGCCCCCTGCTGGTGTGATGATGTGGGGGCCATGGTATAGTACAGTCATCTCTAACAGTGATAGGAGGACACACTACCCCCTGCTGGTGTGATGATGTGGGGGCCATGGTATAGGACGGTCACCCCTAGTAGTGATAGGAGGACACTGCCCCCTGCTGGTGTGATGATGTGGGGGCCATGGTATAAGACATTCACCCCTAGCAGTGATAGGAGGACACTGCCCCCTGCTGGTGTAATGATGTGGGGGCCATGGTATAGGACAGTCACCCCTAGCAGTGATAGGAGGACACACTGCCCCCTGCTGGTGTGATGATGTGGGGCCATGGTATAGGACAGTCACCCCTAGAAGTGATAAGAGGACACTGCACCCTGCTGGTGTGATGATGTGGGAGCCATGGTATAGGACAGTCACCCCTAGCAGTGATAGGAGGACACTGCACCCTGCTGGTGTGATGATGTGTGGGGGCCATGGTATAGGGCAGTCACCCCTAGCAGTGATAGGAGGACACACTGCCCAATGCTGGTGTGATAATGTCGGGGCCATGGTATAGGACAGCCACCCCTAGAAGTGATAGGAGGGCACACTGCCCCCTGCTGGTGTGATGATGTGTGGGGGCCATGGTATAGGACAGTCACCCCTAGCAGTGATAGGAGGACACACTGCCCCCTGCTGGTGTGATGATGTGGGGGCCATGGTATCGGACAGTCACCCCTAGCAGTGATAGGAGGACACACTGCCCCCTGCTGGTGTGATGATGTGGGGGCCATGGTATCGGACAGTCACCCCTAGCAGTGATAGGAGGACACACTGCCCCCTGCTGGTGTGATGATGTGGGGCCATGGTATAGGACAGTCACCCCTAGCAGTGATCAGAGGACACACTGCCCCTGCTGGTGTGATGATGTGGGGCCATGGTATAGGACAGTCACCCCTAGTAGTGATAGGAGGACACTGCCCCCTGCTGGTTTAATGATGGGGCCATGGTATAGGACAGTCACCCCTAGCAGTGATAGGAGGACACTACCCCCTGCTGGTGTGATGATGTGGGGGCCATGGTATAGGACAGTCACCCCTAGAAGTGATAGGAGGACACACTGCCCCCTGCTGGTGAGATGATGTGGGGCCATGGTATATAACAGTCACCCCTAGCAGTGATAGGAGGACACACTGCCCCCTGCTGGTGTGATGATGTGGAGGCCATGATTTAGGACAGTCAACCCTAGCAGTGATAGGAGGACACTGCCCCCTGCTGGTGTGATGATGTTGGGGCCATGGTATAGGACAGTCACCCCTAGCAGTGATAGGAGGAGACTGCCCCCTGCTGGTGACATGATGTGGGGGCCATGGTATAGGACAGTCACCCCTAGTAGTGATAGGAGGACACTGTCCCATGCTGGTGTGATGATGTGGGGGCCATGGTATCGGACAGTCACCCCTAGCAGTGATAGGAGGACACTGCCCCCTGCTGGTGTGATGATGTGGGGCCATGGTATCAGACAGTCACCCCTAGTAGTAATAGGAGGACACACTGCCCCCTGCTGGTGTGATGATGTGGGGGCCATGGTATAGGACAGTCACCCCTAGCAGTGATAGGAGGACACACTGCCCCCTGCTGGTGTGATGATGTGGGGGCCATGGTATCGGACAGTCACCCCTAGCAGTGATAGGAGGACACACTGCCCCCTGCTGGTGTGATGATGTGGGGCCATAGAATAGGACAGTCACCCCTAGCAGTGATCAGAGGACACACTGCCCCTGCTGGTGTGATGATGTGGGGCCATGGTATAGGACAGTCACCCCTAGTAGTGATAGGAGGACACTGCCCCCTGCTGGTTTAATGATGGGGCCATGGTATAGGACAGTCACCCCTAGCAGTGATAGGAGGACACTACCCCCTGCTGGTGTGATGATGTGGGGGTCATGGTATAGGACAGTCACCCCTAGAAGTGATAGGAGGACACTGCCCCCTGCTGGTGTGATGATGTGGGGGCCATGGTATAGGACAGTCACCCCTAGAAGTGATAGGAGGACACACTGCCCCCTGCTGGTGAGATGATGTGGGGCCATGGTATATAACAGTCACCCCTAGCAGTGATAGGAGGACACACTGCCCCCTGCTGGTGTGATGATGTGGAGGCCATGATTTAGGACAGTCAACCCTAGCAGTGATAGGAGGACACTGCCCCCTGCTGGTGTGATGATGTTGGGGCCATGGTATAGGACAGTCACCCCTAGCAGTAATAGGAGGACACTGCCCCCTGCTGGTGACATGATGTGGGGGCCATGGTATAGGACAGTCACCCCTAGTAGTGATAGGAGGACACTGTCCCATGCTGGTGTGATGATGTGGGGGCCATGGTATCGGACAGTCACCCCTAGCAGTGATAGGAGGACACTGCCCCCTGCTGGTGTGATGATGTGGGGCCATGGTATCAGACAGTCACCCCTAGTAGTAATAGGAGGACACACTGCCCCCTGCTGGTGTGATGATGTGGGGGCCATGGTATAGGACAGTCACCCCTAGAAGTGATAGGAGGACACACTGCCCCCTGCTGGTGTGATGGTGTGGGGACCATGGTATAGGATAGTCACCCCTAGCAGTGATAGGAGGACACTGCCCCCTGCTGGTGTGATGATGTGGGGGCCATGGTATAGGACAGTCATCCCTAGAAGTGATAGGAGGACACTGCCCCCTGCTAGTGTGATGATGTGGGGACCATGGTATAGGACAGTCACCCCTAGCAGTGATAGGAGGACACTGCCCCCTGCTAGTGTGATGATGTGGGGGCCATGGTATAGGACAGTCACCCCTAGCAGTGAAAGGAGGACACACTGCCCCCTGCTGGTGTGATGATGTGGGGGCCATGGTATAGGACAGTCACCCCTAGCAGTGAAAGGAGGACACACTGCCCCCTGCTGGTGTGATGATGTGGGGACCATGGTATAGGACAGTCACCCCTAGTGGTGATAGGAGGACACACTGCCCCCTGCTGGTGTGATGATGTGGGGACCATGGTATAGAACAGTCACCGCTAGTAGTTATTGGAGGACACACTGCCCCCCGCTGGTGTGATGATGTGTGGCCATGGTATAGGACAGTTACCCCTAGCAGTGATAGGAGGACACACTGCCCCCTGCTGGTGTGATGATGTGGGAGCCATGGTATAGGACAGTCACCCCGAGCAGTGATAGGAGGACACTGCCCCCTGCTGGTTTGATGATGTGGGGGCCATGGTATAGGACAGTCACCCCTAGCAGTGATAGGAGGACACACTGCCCCCTGCTGGTGTGATGATGTGGGTCATGGTATAGGACAGTCACCGCTAGTAGTGATAGGAGGACACTGCCCCCTGCTGGTGTGATGATGTGGGGGGCCATGGTATAGGACAGTCACCCCTAGCAGTGATAGGAGGACACTGCCCCGGCTGGTGTGATGATGTGGAGGCCATGATATAGGACAGACACCCCTAGCAGTGATAGGAGGACACACTGCCCCCTGCTGGTGTGATGATGTGGGAGCCATGGTATAGGACAGTCACCCCTAGCAGTGATAGGAGGACACTGCCCCCTGCTGGTGTGATGATGTGTGGGGGCCATGGTATAGGACAGTCACCCCTAACAGTGATAGGAGGACACTGCCCCCTGCTGATGACATGATGTGGGGGCCATGGTATAGGACAGTCACCCCTAGTAGTGATAGGAGGACACACTGTCCCCTGCTGGTGTGATGATGTGGGGGCCATGGTATAGGACAGTCACCCCTAGCAGTGATAGGAGGACACACTGCCCCCTGCTGGTGTGATGATGTGGGGCCATGGTATAGGACAGTCACCCCTAGCAGTGATAGGAGGACACACTGCCCCCTGCTGGTGTGATGATGTGGGAGCCATGGTATAGGACAGTCACCCCTAGCAGTGATAGGAGGACACTGCCCCCTGCTGGTGTGATGATGTGTGGGGGCCATGGTATAGGACAGTCACCCCTAACAGTGATAGGAGGACACTGCCCCCTGCTGATGACATGATGTGGGGGCCATGGTATAGGACAGTCACCCCTAGTAGTGATAGGAGGACACACTGTCCCCTGCTGGTGTGATGATGTGGGGGCCATGGTATAGGACAGTCACCCCTAGCAGTGATAGGAGGACACACTGCCCCCTGCTGATGACATGATGTGGGGGCCATGGTATAGGACAGTCACCCCTAGCAGTGATAGGAGGACACACTGCCCCCTGCTGGTGTGATGATGTGGGGACCATGGTATAGGACAGTCACACCTAGAAGTGATAGGAGGACACACTACCCCCTACTGGTGTGATGATGTGTGGGCCATGGTATAGGACAGTCACCCCTAGCAGTGATAGGAGGACACACTGCCCCCTGCTGCTGTGATGATGTCGGGACCATGGTATAGGACAGTCACCCCTAGCAGTGATAGGAGGACACTGCCCCCTGCTGGTGTGATGATGTGGAGACCATGGTATAGGACAGTCACCCCTAGCAGTGATAGGAGGACACTGCCCCCTGCTGGTGTGATGATGTGGGGCCATGGTATCGTACAGTCACCCCTAGTAGTGATAGGAGGACACACCGCCCCCTGCTGGTGTGATGATGTGGAGACCATGGTATAGGACAGTCACCCCTAGCAGTGATAGGAGGACACTGCCCCCTGCTGGTGTGATGATGTGGGGCCATGGTATCGTACAGTCACCCCTAGTAGTGATAGGAGGACACACTGTCCCCTGCTGGTGTGATGATGTGGGGCCATGGTATAGGACAGTCAACCCTAGCAGTGATAGGAGGACACTGCCCCCTGCTGGTGTGATGATGTGGGGCCATGGTATCGTACAGTCACCCCTAGTAGTGATAGGAGGACACACCGCCCCCTGCTGGTGTGATGATGTGGGGCCATGGTATAGGACAGTCACCGCTAGTAGTGATTGGAGGACACACTGCCCCCTGCTGGTGTGATGATGTGGGGCCATGGTAAAGGAAAGTCACCACTAGAAGTGATTGGAGGACACACTGCCCCCTGCTGGTGTGATGATGTGGGGGCCATGGTATAGGACAGTCACCCCTAGCAGTGATAGGAGGACACTGCCCCCTGCTGGTGTGATGATGTGGGGGCCATGGTATAGGACAGTCATCCCTAGCAGTGATAGGAGGACACTGCCCCCTGCTGGTGTGATGATGTGGGGGCCATGGTGTAGGACAGTCACCCCTAGCAGTGATAGGAGGACACACTGCATCCTGCAGGTGTGATGATGTGGGGGCCATGGTATCGGACAGTCACCCCTAGCAGTGATAGGAGGACACACTGCCCCCTGCTGGTGTGATGATGTGGGGCCATTCTATAGGACAGTCACCCCTAGCAGTGATAGGAGGACACTGCCCCCTGCTGGTGTGATGATGTGGAGACCATGGTATAGGACAGTCACCCCTAGCAGTGATAGGAGGACACACTGCCCCCTGCTGGTGTGATGATGTGGGGCCATGGTATAGGACAGTCACCCCTAGCAGTGATAGGAAGACACTGCCCCCTGCTGGTTTAATGATGGGGCCATGGTATAGGACAGTCACCCCTAGCAGTGATAGGAGGACACTACCCCCTGCTGGTGTGATGATGTGGGGGTCATGGTATAGGACAGTCACCCCTAGAAGTGATAGGAGGACACTGCCCCCTGCTGGTGTGATGATGTGGGGGCCATGGTATAGGACAGTCTCCCCTAGAAGTGATAGGAGGACACACTGCCCACTGCTGGTGAGATGATGTGGGGCCATGGTATATAACAGTCACCCCTAGCAGTGATAGGAGGACACACTGCCCCCTGCTGGTGTGATGATGTGGGGCCATGGTATAGGACAGTCACCCCTAGCAGTGATAGGAAGACACTGCCCCCTGCTGGTTTAATGATGGGGCCATGGTATAGGACAGTCACCCCTAGCAGTGATAGGAGGACACTACCCCCTGCTGGTGTGATGATGTGGGGGTCATGGTATCGGACAGTCACCCCTAGAAGTGATAGGAGGACACTGCCCCCTACTGGTGTGATGATGTGGGGGCCATGGTATAGGACAGTCTCCCCTAGAAGTGATAGGAGGACACACTGCCCCCTGCTGGTGAGATGATGTGGGGCCATGGTATATAACAGTCACCCCTAGCAGTGATAGGAGGACACACTGCCCCCTGCTGGTGTGATGATCTGGAGGCCATGATATAGGACAGTCAACCCTAGCAGTGATAGGAGGACACTGCCCCCTGCTGGTGTGATGATGTTGGGGCCATGGTATAGGACAGTCACCCCTAGCAGTGATAGGAGGACACTGCCCCCTGCTGGTGACATGATGTGGGGGCCATGGTATAGGACAGTCACCCCTAGCAGTGATAGGAGGACACTGCTCCCTGCTGGTGACATGATGTGGGGGCCATGGTATAGGACAGTCACCCCTAGCAGTGATAGGAGGACACTGCCCCCTGCTGGTGTGATGATGTGGGGACCATGGTATAGGACAGTCACCCCTAGCAGTGATAGGAGGACACACTGCCCCCTGCTGGTGTGATGATGTGGGGGCCATGGTATCGGACAGTCACCCCTAGCAGTGATAGGAGGACACTGCCCCCTGCTGGTGTGATGATGTGGGGCCATGGTATCAGACAGTCACCCCTAGAAGTGATAGGAGGACACACTGCCCCCTGCTGGTGTGATGATGTGGGGGCCATGGTATAGGACAGTCACCCCTAGAAGTGATAGAAGGACACACTGCCCCCTGCTGGTGTGATGATGTGGGGACCATGGTATAGGATAGTCACCCCTAGCAGTGATAGGAGGACACACTGCCCCCTGCTAGTGTGATGATGTGGGGACCATGGTATAGGACAGTCACCCCTAGCAGTGATAGGAGGACACTGCCCCCTGCTGGTGTGATATGTGGGGGCCATGGTATAGGACAGTCACCCCTAGCAGTGATAGGAGGACACTGCCCCCTACTGGTGTGATGATGTGGGGACCATGGTATAGGACAGTCATCCCTAGCAGTGATAGGAGGACACACTGCCCCCTGCTGGTGTGATGATGTGGGGACCATGGTATAGAACAGTCACCGCTAGTAGTTATTGGAGGACACACTGCCCCCCGCTGGTGTGATGATGTGGGGCCATGGTATAGGACAGTCACCCCTAGCAGTGATAGGAGGACACACTGCCCCCTGCTGGTGTGATGATGTGGGAGCCATGGTATAGGACAGTCACCCCGAGCAGTGATAGGAGGACACTGCCCCCTGCTGGTTTGATGATGTGAGGGCCATGGTATAGGACAGTCACCCCTAGTAGTGATAGGAGGACACACTGCCCCCTGCTGGTGTGATGATGTGGGGGGGCCATGGTATAGGACAGTCACCCCTAGCAGTGATAGGAGGACACTGCCCCTGCTAGTGTGATGATGTGGAGGCCATGATATAGGACAGACACCCCTAGCAGTGATAGGAGGACACACTGCCCCCTGCTGGTGTGATGATGTGGGAGCCATGGTATAGGACAGTCACCCCTAGCAGTGATAGGAGGACACTGCCCCCTGCTGGTGTGATAATCTTGGGGCCATGGTATAGGACAGTCACCCCTAGCAGTGATAGGAGGACACTGCCCCCTGCTGGTGTGATGATGTGTGGGGGCCATGGTATAGGACAGTCACCCCTAGCAGTGATAGGAGGACACTGCCCCCTGCTGGTGACATGATGTGGGGGCCATGGTATAGGACAGTCACCCCTAGCAGTGATAGGAGGACACTGCCCCCTGCTGGTGTGATGATGTGGGGACCATGGTATAGGACAGTCACCCCTAGAAGTGATAGGAGGACACACTACCCCCTACTGGTGTGATGATGTGGGGGCCATGGTATAGGACAGTCACCCCTAGCAGTGATAGGAGGACACACTGCCCCCTGCTGCTGTGATGATGTGCGGACCATGGTATAGGACAGTCAACCCTAGCAGTGATAGGAGGACACTGCCCCCTGCTGGTGTGATGATGTGGGGCCATGGTATCGGACAGTCACCCCTAGTAGTGATAGGAGGACACACCGCCCCCTGCTGGTGTGATGATGTGGGGCCATAGTATAGGACAGTCACCGCTAGTAGTGATTGGAGGACACACTACCCCCTGCTGGTGTGATGATGTGGGGGCCATGGTAAAGGAAAGTCACCACTAGAAGTGATAGGAGGACACACTGCCCCCTGCTGGTGTGATGATGTGGGGGCCATGGTATAGGACAGTCATCCCTAGCAGTGATAGGAGGACACTGCCCCCTCCTGGTGTTATCATGTGGGGACCATGGTATAGGACAGTCACCTCTAGTAGTGATAGGAGGACACACTGCCCCCTGCTGGTGCGATGAAGTGGAGACCTTGGTATAGGAGAGTCACCCCTAGCAGTGATAGGAGGACACTGCCCCCTGCTGGTGTGATGATGTGGGGCCCTGGTATAAGACAGTCACCCCTAGTAGTGATAGGAGGACACACTGCCCCCTGCTGGTGTGATGATGTGGGGGCCATGGTATAGGATAGTCACCCCTAGCAGTGATAGGAGGACACGCTGCCTCCTGCTGGTGTGATGATGTGGAGGCCATGGTATAGGACAGTGACCCCTTGGATTGATAGGAGGACACTGCCCCCTGCTGGTCTGATGATGTGGGGGCCATGGTATAGGACAGTCACCCCTAGCAGTGATAGGAGGACACACTGCCCCCTGCTGGTGTGATGATGTGGGGCCATGGTATAGGACAGTCACCCCTAGCAGTGATAGGAGGACACTGTCCCCTGCTGGTGTGATGATGTGGGGGCCATGGTATAGGACAGTCACCCCTAGTAGTGATAGGAGGACACTGCACCCTGCTGGTGCGATGAAGTGAAGACCATGGTATAGGACAGTCACCCCTAGTAGTGATAGGAGGACACTGCCCCCTGCTGGTGTGATGATGTGGGGACATGTAATAGGGCAGTCACCCCTAGAAGTGATAGGAGGACACACTGCCCCCTGCTGGTGTGATGATGTGGGGGCCATGGTATAGGATAGTCACCCCTAGTAGTGATAGGAGGACACACTGCCCCCTGCTGGTGTGATGATGTGGGGGCCATGGTATAGTTTAGTCACCCCTAGCAGTGATAGGAGGACACTGCCCCCTGCTGGTTTGATGATGTGGGTGCCATGGTATAGGACATTCAACCTAGAAGTGATAGGAGGACACTGCCCCCTGCTGGTGTGATGATGTGGGGGCCATGGTATAGGACAGTCACCCCTAGGAGTGATAGGAGGACACTGCCCCCTGCTGGTGTGATGATGTGGGGGCCATGGTATAGGACAGTCACCCCTAGCAGTGACAGGAGGGCACACTGCCCCCTGCTGGTGTGATGATGTGGAGGCCATGATATAGGACAGTCACCCCTAGCAGTGATAGGAGGACACTGTCCCCTGCTGGTGTGATGATGTGGGGGCCATGGTATAGGACAGTCAACCCTAGTAGTGATAGGAGGACACTGCCCCCTGCTGGTGTGATGATGTGGGGACCATGGTTTATAACAGTCACCCCTAGCAGTGATAGGAGGACACACTGCCCCCTGCTGGTGCGATGAAGTGCAGACCATGGTATAGGACAGTCACCCCTAGCAGTGATAGGAGGACACACTGCCACCTGTTGGTGTGATGATGTGGGGGCCATGATATAGGACAGTCACCCCTAGCAGTGATAGGAGGACACTGTCCCCTGCTGGTGTGATGATGTGGGGGCAATAGTATAGGATAGTCACCCCTAGCAGTGATAGGAGGACACTGTCCCCTGCTGGTGTGATGATGTTGGGGCCATGGTATAGGACAGTCACCCCTAGCAGTGATAGGAGGACACACTGCCCCCTGCTGGTGCGATGAAGTGGAGACCATGGTATTGGACAGTCACCCCTAGCAGTGATAGGAGGACACACTGCCCCCTGCTGGTGTGATGATGTAGGGGCCATGGTATAGGATAGTCACCCCTAGAAATGATAGGAGGACACTGCCCCCTGCTGGTGTGATGATGTGTGGGGGCCATGGTATAGGACAGTCACCCCTAGCAGTGATAGGAGGACACACTGACCCTGCTGTTGTGATGATGTGTGGGGGCCATGGTATAGGACAGTCACCCCTAGCAGTGATAGGAGGACACACTGACCCTGCTGTTGTGATGATGTGGGGGCCATGGTATAGGACAGTCACCCCTAGCAGTCATAGGAGGACACTGCCCCCTGCTGGTGTGATGAGGTGGGGGCCATGGTATAGGACAGTCACCGCTAGGAGTGATAGGAGGACACTTCCCCCTGCTGGTGTGATGATGTGAGAGGCCATGGTATAGGACAGTCACCCCTAGGAGTGATAGGAGGACACACTACCCCCTGCTGGTGTGATGATGTGGGGACCATGGTATAGGACAGTCACCCCTAGCAGTGATAGGGGGACACACTGCCCCCTGCTGGTGCGATGAAGTGGAGACCATGGTATAGGACAGTCACCCATAGCAGTGATAGGAGGACACACTGCCCCCTGCTGGTGTGATGATGTGGGGGCCATGGTATAGGATAGTCACCCCTTGAAATGATAGTAGGACACTGCCCCCTGCTGGTGTGATGATGTGTGGCCATGGTATAGGACAGTCACCCCTAGCAGTGATAGGAGGATACACTGCCCCCTGCTGGTGTGATGATGTGGGGGCCATAGCATAGGACAGTCACCCCTAGCAGTGATAGGAGGACACACTGACCCTGCTGTTTGATGATGTGGGGGCCATTGTATAGGACAGTCACCCCTAGTAGTGATAGGAGGACACACTGCCCCCTGCTGGTGTGATGATGTGGGGACCATGGTTTATAACAGTCACCCCTAGCAGTGATAGGAGGACACACTGACCCTGCTGTTGTGATGATGTGGGGGACATGGTTTATAACAGTCACCCCTAGCAGTGATAGGAGGACACACTGCCCCCTGCTGATGTGATGATGTGGGGCCATGGTATAGGACAGTCACCCCTAGTAGTTATAGGAGGACACACTGCCCCCTGCTGGTGTGATGATGTGGGGGCCATGGTATAGGACAGTCAACCCTACTAGTGATAGGAGGACACTGCCCCCTGCTGGTGTGATGATGTGGGGGCCATGGTATAGGATAGTCACCCCTAGCAGTGATAGGAGGACACACTGCCCCCTGCTGATGTGATGATGTGGGGCCATGGTATAGGACAGTCACCCCTAGGAGTGATAGGAGGACACTGTCCCCTGCTGATGTGATGATGTGGGGCCATGGGATAGGACAGTCACCCCTAGCAGTGATAGGAGGACACTGTCCCCTGCTGGTGCGATGAAGTGGAGACCATGGAATAGGACAGTCACCCCTAGCAGTGATAGGAGGACACTGCCTCCTGCTGGTGTGATGATGTGGGGGCCATGGTATAGGATAGTCACCCCTAGAAGTGATAGGAGGACACACTGCCCCCTGCTGGTGTGATGATGTGGGGGCCATGGTATAGGACAGTCACCCCTAGCAGTGATAGGAGGACACTGCCCCCTGCTGGTTTGATGATGTGGGAGCCATGGCATAGGACAGTGACCCCTAGAAGTGATAGGAGGACACTGCCCCCTGCTGGTGAGATGATGTGGGGGCCATGGTATAGGATTGTCACCCCTAGTGGTAATAGAACGACACACTGTCCCCTGCTGGTGTGATGATGTGGGGGCCATGGTATAGGACAGTCACCCCTAGAAGTGATAGGAGGACACTGCCCCCTGCTGGTGTGATGATGTGGGGGCCATGGTATAGGACAGTCACCCCTAGAAGTGATAGGAGGACACACTGCCCCCTGCTGGTGTGATGATGTGGAGGCCATGATATAGGACAGTCACCCCTAGCAGTGATAGGAGGACACTGCCCCCTGCTGGTGTGATGATGTGGGGACCATGGTTTATAACAGTCACCCCTAGCAGTGATAGGAGGACACACTGCCCCCTGCTGGTGTGATGATGTGTGGGGGCCATGGTATAGGACAGTCACCCCTAGCAGTGATAGGAGGACACTGCCCCCTGCTGGTGTGATGATGTTGGGGCCATGGTATAGGACAGTCACCCCTAGCAGTGATAGGAGGACACTGCCCCCTGCTGGTGTGATGATGTGGGGGCCATGGTATAGGACAGTCACCCCTAGTAGTGATAGGACACACTGCCCCCTGCTGGTGTGATGATGTGGGGGCCATGGTATAGCACAGTCACCCCTAGCAGTGATAGGAGGACACTGCCCCCTGCTGGTGTGATGATGTGGGGGCCATGGTATAGGACAGTCACCGCTAGTAGTGATAGGTGGACACTGCCCCCTGCTGGTTTGATGATGTGGGGGCCATGGTATAGGACAGTCACCCCTAGCAGTGATAGGAGGACACTGCCCCCTGCTGTTGTGATGATGTGGGGCCATGGTATAGGACAGTCACCCCTAGCAGTGATAGGAGGACACTGTCCCCTGCTGGTGTGATGATGTGGGGGCCATGGTATAGGACAGTCAACCCTAGTAGTGATAGGAGGACACTGCCCCCTGCTGGTGTGATGATGTGGGGGCCATGGTTTATAAAAGTCACCCCTAGTAGTGATAGGAGGACACTGCCCCCTGCTGGTGTGATGATGTGGGGGCCATGGTATAGGATAGTCACCCCTAGCAGTGATAGGAGGACACTGCCCCCTGCTGGTGTGATGATGTGGGGACCATGGTTTATAAAAGTCACCCCTAGCAGTGATAGGAGGACACTGCCCCCTGCTGGTGTGATGATGTGGGGGCCATGGTATAGGATAGTCACCCCTAGCAGTGATAGGAGGACACTGCCCCCTGCTGGTGTGATGATGTGGGGCCATGGTATAGGACAGTCACCCCTAGCAGTGATAGGAGGACACACTGCCCCCTGCTGGTGTGATGATGTGGGGGCCATGGTAAAGGATAGTCACCCCTAGCAGTGATAGGAGGACACTGCCCCCTGCTGGTTTGATGATGTGGGGGCCATGGTATAGGACAGTCACCCCTAGCAGTGATAGGAGGAAACTGCCCCCTGCTGGTGTGATGATGTGCTGGACATGGCATAGGACAGTCACCCCTAGTAGTGATAGGAGGACACACTGCCCCCTGCTGGTGTGATGATGTGGAGGCCCTGGTATAGGACAGTCACCCCTAGAAGTGATAGGAGGACACACTGCCCCCTGCTGGTGTGATGATGTGGGGGCCATGGTATAGAACAGTCACCCCTAGCAGTGATAGGAGGACACACTGCCCCCTGCTGGTGTGATGATGTGGGGGGCCATGGTATAGGACTGTCAACCCTAGCAGTGATAGGAGGACAATGCCCCCTGCTGGTGTGATGATGTGGGGGCCATGGTATAGGACAGTCACCCCTAGGAGTGATAGGAGGACACCCTGCTCCCTGCTGGTGTGATGATGTGGGGGCGATGGTATAGGACAGTCACCCCTAGAAGTGATAGGAGGACACACTGCCCCCTGCTGGCGTGATGATGTGGGGGCCATGGTATAGGACAGTTATCCCTAGCAGTGATAGGAGGACACACTGCCCCCTGCTGGTGTGATGATGTGAAGGCCATGGTATAGCACAGTCACCTCTAGGAGTGATAGGAGGACACACTGCCCCCTGCTGGTGTGATGATGTGGGGGCCATGGTATAGGACAGTCACCCCTAGTAGTGATAGGAGGACACTGCCCCCTGCTGGTGTGATGATGTGGGGACCATGGTATAGGACAATCACCCTTAGCAGTGATAGGAGGACACACTGCCCCCTGCTGGTGTGATGATGTGGGGGCCATGGTATAGAACAGACACCCCTAGAAGTGATAGGAGGACACTGCCCCCTGCTGGTGTGATGATGTGGGGGCATTGGTATAGGACAGTCACCCCTAGGAGTGATAGGAGGACACTGCCCCCTGCTGGTGTGATGATGTGGGGGCCATGGTATAGGACAGTCACCCCTAGCAGTGATAGGAGGACACTGCCCCCTGCTGGTGTGATGATGTGGGGGCCATGGTATAGGACAGTCACCCCTAGGAGTGATAGGAGGACACTGCCCCCTGCTGGTGTGATGATGTGGGGGCCATGGTATAGGACAGTCACCCCTAGAAGTGATAGGAGGACACACTGCCCCCTGCTGGTGTGATGATGTGGGGGCCATGGTATAGGACAGTCACCCCTAGCAGTGATATGAGGACACACTACCCCCTGCTGGTGTGATGATGTGGGGCCATGGTATAGGACAGTCACTCCTAGAAGTCATAGGAGGACATACTGCCCCCTGCTGGTGTGATGATGTGGGGGCCATGGTATAGGACAGTCACTCCTAGCAGTGATAGGAGGACACACTGCCCCCTGCTGGTGTGATGATGTGGGGGCCATGGTATAGGACAGTCACCCCTAGCAGTGATATGAGGACACACTACCCCCTGCTGGTGTGATGATGTGGGGCCATGGTATAGGACAGTCACTCCTAGAAGTGATAGGAGTACACACTGCCCCCTGCTGGTGTGATGATGTGGGGGCCATGGTATAGGACAGTCACTCCTAGCAGTGATTGGAGGACACACTGCCCCCTGCTGGTGTGATGATGTGGGGGCCATGGTATAGGACAGTCACCCCTAGAAGTCATAGGAGGACACACTGCCCCCTGCTGGTGTGATGATGTGGGGGGCCATGGTATAGGACAGTCACCCCTAGCAGTGATAGGAGGACACTGCCCCCTGCTGGTGTGATGATGTGAGAGGCCATGGTATAGGACAGTCACCCCTAGAAGTGATAGGAGGACACTGCCCCCTGCTGGTGTGATGATGTGGGGGCCATGGTATAGGACAGTCACCCCTAGAAGTGATAGGAGGACACTGCCCCCTGCTGGTGTGATGATGTGGGGGCCATGGTATAGGACAGTCACCCTTAGAAGTGATAGGAGGACACACTGCCCCCTGCTGGTGTGATGATGTGGGGGCCATGGTATAGGACAGTCACCCTTAGAAGTGATAGGAGGACACACTGCCCCCTGCTGGTGTGATGATGTGGGGGCCATGGTATAGGACAGTCACCCCTAGTAGTGATAGGAGGACACTGCCCCCTGCTGGTGTGATGATGTGGGGGCCATGGTATAGGACAGTCACCCCTAGCAGTGATAGGAGGACACACTGCCCCCTGCTGGTGTGATGATGTGGGGGCCATGGTATAGGACAATCACCCCTAGCAGTGATAGGAGGACACACTGCCCCCTGCTGGTGTGATGATGTGGAGGCCATGGTATAGGACAGTCACCCCTAGTAGTGATAGGAGGACACTGTCCCCTGCTGGTGTGATGATGTGGGGACCATGGTATAGAACAGTCACCCCTAGCAGTGATAGGAGGACACGCTGCCTCCTGCTGGTGTGATGATGTGGGGGGCCATGGTATAGGACAGTCACCCCTAGTAGTGATAGGAGGACACTGACCCCTGCTGATGTGACGATGTAGGGCCATGGTATAGGACAGTCACCCTTAGGAGTGATAGGAGGACACTGACCCCTGCTGGTGTGATGATGTGGGGGCCATGGTATAGGACAGACACCCATAGCAGTGATAGGAGGACACACTGCCCCCTGCTGATGTGATGATGTGGGGCCATGGTATAGGACAGTCACCCCTAGTAGTTATAGGAGGACACTGCCCCCTGCTGGTGTGATGATGTGGGGGCCATGGTATAGGACAGTCACCCCTAGGAGTGATAGGAGGACACCCTGCTCCCTGCTGGTGTGATGACGTGGGGGCCATGGTATAGGACAGTCACCCCTAGCAGTGATAGGAGGACACACTGCCCCCTGCTGGTGTGATGATGTGGGGGCCATGGTATAGGACAGTCATCCCTAGTAGTGATAGGAGGACACACTGCCCCCTGCTGGTGTGATGATGTGAAGGCCATGGTATAGCACAGTCACCTCTATGAGTGATAGGAGGACACACTGCCCCCTGCTGGTGTGATGATGTGGGGGCCATGGTATAGAACAGACACCCCTAGAAGTGATAGGAGGACACTGCCCCCTGCTGGTGTGATGATGTGGGTGCCATGGTATAGGACAGTCACCCCTAGTAGTGATAGGAGGACACTGCCCCCTGCTGGTGTGATGATGTGGGGGCCATGGTATAGCACAGTCACCCCTAGTAGTGATAGCAGGACACTGCCCCCTGCTGGTGTGATGATGTGGGGGCCATGGTATAGGACAGTCACCCCTAGCAGTGATAGGAGGACACTGCCCCCTGCTGGTGTGATGATGTGGGGGCCATGGTATAGGACAGTCACCCCTAGAAGTGATAGGAGGACACTGCCCCCTGCTGGTGTGATGATGTGGGGGCCATGGTATAGGACAGTCACCCCTAGAAGTGATAGGAGGACACTGCCCCCTGCTGGTGTGATGATGTGGGGGCCATGGTATAGGACAGTCACCCCTAGAGGTGAAAGGAGGACACACTGCCCCCTGCTAGTGTGATGATGTGGGGGCCATGGTATAGGACAAAACCCCTAGAAGTGATAGGAGGACACACTGCCCCCTGCTGGTGTGATGATGTGGGGGCCATGGTATAGGACAGTCACCCCTAGTAGTGATAGGAGGACACTGCCCCCTGCTGGTGTGATGATGTGGGGGCATTGGTATAGGACAGTCACCCCTAGGAGTGATAGGAGGACACTGCCCCCTGCTGGTGTGATGATGTGGGGGCCATGGTATAGGACAGTCACCCCTAGCAGTGATAGGAGGACACTGCCCCCTGCTGGTGTGATGATGTGGGGGCCATGGTATAGGACAGTCACCCCTAGGAGTGATAGGAGGACACTGCCCCCTGCTGGTGTGATGATGTGGGGGCCAAGGTATAGGACAGTCACCCCTAGAAGTGATAGGAGGACACACTGCCCCCTGCTGGTGTGATGATGTGGGGGCCATGGTATAGGACAGTCACCCCTAGAAGTCATAGGAGGACACACTGCCCCCTGCTGGTGTGATGATGTGGGGGCCATGGTATAGGACAGTGACCCCTAGTAGTGATAGGAGGACACTGCCCCCTGCTGGTGTGATGATGTGGGGGCCATGGTATAGGACAGTCACCCCTAGTAGTGATAGGAGGACACTGCCCCCTGCTGGTGTGATGATGTGGGGGCCATGGTATAGAACAGTCACCCCTAGCAGTGATAGGAGGACACTGCCCCCTGCTGGTGTGATGATGTGGGGGCCATGGTATAGGACAGTCACTTCTAGCAGTGATAGGAGGACACTGCCCCCTGCTGGTGTGATGATGTGGGGGCCATGGTATAGGACAATCACCCCTAGCAGTGATAGGAGGACACACTGCCCCCTGCTGGTGTGATGATGTGGAGGCCATGGTATAGGACAGTCACCCCTAGCAGTGATAGGAGGACACTGTCCCCTGCTGGTGTGATGATGTGGGGACCATGGTATAGAACAGTCACCCCTAGCAGTGATAGGAGGACACGCTGCCTCCTGCTGGTGTGATGATGTGGGGGGCCATGGTATAGGACAGTCACCCCTAGAAGTCATAGGAGGACACACTGCCCCCTGCTGGTGTGATGATGTGGCGGCCATGGTATAGGACAGTCACCCCTAGGAGTGATAGGAGGACACACTGCCCCCTGCTGGTGTGATGATGTGGGGCCATGGTATAGGACAGTCACCCCTAGGAGTGATAGGAGGACACACTGCCCCCTGCTGGTGTGATGATGTGGGGGCCATGGTATTGGACATTCACCCTTAGAAGTGATAGGAGGACACACTGCCCCCTGCTGGTGTGATCATGTGGGGACATGGTATAAAACAGTCACCCGTAGCAGTGATAGGAGGACACACTGCCCCCTGCTGGTGTGATGATGTGGGGGCCATGGTATAGGACAGTCACCCCTAGCAGTGATAGGAGGACACACTGCCCCCTGCTGGTGTGATGATGTGGGGGCCATGGTATAGGACAGTCACCCCTAGTAGTGATAGGAGGACACTGCCCCCTGCTGGTGTGATGATGTGGGGGCCATGGTATAGGACAGTCACCCCTAGCAGTGATAGGAGGACACGCTGCCTCCTGCTGGTGTGATGATGTGGGGCCATGGTATAGGACAGTCACCCCTAGCAGTGATAGGAGGACACTGCCCCCTGCTGGTGTGATAATCTTTGGGCCATGGTATAGGACAGTCACCCCTAGGAGTGATAGTAGGACACTTCCCCCTGCTGGTGTGATGATGTGGGGGCCATGGTATAGGACAGTCACCCCTAGCAGTGATAGAGGACACTGCCCCCTGCTGGTGTGATGATGTGGGAGCCATGGTATAGGACAGTCACCCCGAGCAGTGATAGGAGGACACTGCCCCCTGCTGGCGTGATGATGTGGGGGCCATGGTATAGGACAGTCACCCCTAGCAGTGATAGGAGGACACTGCCCCCTGCTGGTGTGATAATCTTGGGGCCATGGTATAGGATAGTCACCCCTAGTAGTGATAGTAGGACACTTCCCCCTGCTGGTGTGATGATGTGGGGGCCATGGTATAGGACAGTCACCCCTAGCAGTGATAGGAGGACACTGCCCCCTGCTGGTGTGATGATGTGGGGGCCATGGTATAGGACAGTCACCCCTAGCAGTGATAGGAGGACACTGCCCCCTGCTGGTGTGATGATGTGGGGGCCATGGTATAGGACAGTCACCCCTATTAGTGATAGTAGGACACGTCCCCCTGCTGGTGTGATGATGTGGGGGCCATGGTATAGGACAGTGACCCCTAGCAGTGATAGGAGGACACTGCCCCCTGCTGGTGTGATGATGTGGGGCCATGGTATAGGACAGTCACCCCTAGTAGTGATAGGAGGACACTGCCCCCTGCTGGTGTGATGATGTGGGGGCCATGGTATAGGACAGTCACCCCTAGCAGTGATAGGAGGACACGCTGCCTCCTGCTGGTGTGATGATGTGGGGGGCATGGTATAGGACGGTCACCCCTATTAGTGATAGAAGCACACTGTCCCCTGCTGGTGTGATGATGTGGGGGCCATGGTATAGGACAGTCACCCCTAGGAGTGATAGGAGGACACACTGCCCCCTGCTGGTGTGATGATGTGGGGCCATGGTATAGGATAGTCACCCCTAGTAGTGATAGGAGGACACTGCCCCCTGCTGGTGTGATGATGTGGGGGCCATGGTATAGGACAGTCACCCCTAGTAGTGATAGAAGCACACTGTCCCCTGCTGGTGTGATGATGTGGGGGCCATGGTATAGGACAGTCACCCCTAGGAGTGATAGGAGGACACACTGCCCCCTGCTGGTGTGATGATGTGGGGCCATGGTATAGGATAGTCACCCCTAGTAGTGATAGGAGGACACTGCCCCCTGCTGGTGTGATGATGTGGGGGCCATGGTATAGGATAGTCACCCCTAGTAGTGATAGGAGGACACTGTCCCCTGCTGGTGTGATGATGTGGGGGCCATGGTATAGGATAGTCACCCCTAGTAGTGATAGGAGGACACTGTCCCCTGCTGGTGTGATGATGTTTGGGCCATGGTATAGGACAGTCACCCCTAAGAGTGATAGGAGGACACACTGCCCCCTGCTGGTGTGATGATGTGGGGGCCATGGTATAAGGCAGTCACCCATAGCAGTAATAGGAGGACACTGCCCCCTGCTGGTGTGATGATGTGGGGGCCATGGTATAGGACAGTCACCCCTAGCAGTGATAGGAGGACACTGCCCCCTGCTGGTTTGATGATGTGGAGGCCATGGTATAGAACAGTCACCCCTAGAAGTGATAGGAGGACACTGTCCCCTGCTGGTGTGATGATGTGGGGCCATGGTATAGGACAGACACCCCTAGGAGTGATAGGAGGACACACTGCTCCCTGCTGGTGTGATGATGTGGGGGCCATGGTATAGGATAGTCACCCCTAGTAGTGATAGGAGGACACACTGCCCCCTGCTGGTGTGATGATGTGGGGGCCATGGTATAGGATAGTCACCCCTAGCAGTGATAGGAGGACACTGCCCCCTGCTGGTGTGATGATGTTGGGGCCATGGCATAGGACAGTCACCCCTAGCAGTGATAGGAGGACACACTGCCCCCTGCTGGTGTGATGATGTGGGGGCCATGGTATATAACAGTCACCCCTACTAGTGATAGGAGGACACACTGCCCCCTGCTGGTGGGATGATGTTGGGGCCATGGTATAGGACAGTCACCCCTAGTAGTGATAGGAGGACACACTGCCCCCTGCTGGTGTGATGATGTGGGGCCATGGTATAGGACAGTCACCCCTAGGAGTGATAGGAGGACACTGACCCCTGCTGGTGTGATGATGTGGGGGGCCATGGTATAGGACAGTCACCCCTACTAGTGATAGGAGGACACACTGCCCCCTGCTGATGTGATGATGTGGGGCCATGGTATAGGACAGTCACCCCTAGTAGTGATAGGAGGACACTGCCCCCTGCTGGTGTGATGATGTGGGGGCCATGGTATAGGACAGTCACCCCTAGGAGTGATAGGAGGACACCCTGCTCCCTACTGGTGTGATGACGTGGGGGCCATGGTATAGGACAGTCACCCCTAGAAGTGATAGGAGGACACACTGCCCCCTGCTGGCGTGATGATGTGGGGGCCATGGTATAGAACAGTCATCCCTAGTAGTGATAGGAGGACACACTGCCCCCTGCTGGTGTGATGATGTGAAGGCCATGGTATAGCACAGTCACCTCTAGGAGTGATAGGAGGACACACTGCCCCCTGCTGGTGTGATGATGTGGGGGCCATGGTATAGAACAGACACCCCTAGAAGTGATAGGAGGACACTGCCCCCTGCTGGTGTGATGATGTGGGGGCCATGGTATAGGACAGTCACCCCTAGCAGTCATAGGAGGACACTGCCCCCTGCTGGTGTGATGATGTGGGGGCCATGGTATAGGACAGTCACCCCTAGCAGTGATAGGAGGACACTGCCCCCTGCTGGTGTGATGATGTGGGGGCCATGGTATAGGACAGTCACCCCTAGAAGTGATAGGAGGACACTGCCCCCTGCTGGTGTGATGATGTGGGGGCCATGGTATAGGACAGTCACCCCTAGAAGTGATAGGAGGACACTGCCCCCTGCTGGTGTGATGATGTGGGGGCCATGGTATAGGACAGTCACCCCTAGAAGTGATAGGAGGACACTGCCCCCTGCTGGTGTGATGATGTGGGGGCCATGGTATAGGACAGTCACCCCTAGAAGTCATAGGAGGACACACTTCCCCCTGCTGGTGTGATGATGTGGGGGTCATAGTATAGGACAGTCACCCCTAGTAGTGATAGGAGGACACACTGCCCCCTGCTGGTGTTATGATGTGGGGGCTATGGTATAGGACAGTCACCCCTAGCAGTGATAGGAGGACACTGCCCCCTGCTGGTGTGATGATGTGGGGCCATGGTATAGGACAGTCACCCCTAGCAGTGATAGGAGGACACTGCCCCCTGCTGGTGTGATGATGTGGGGCCATGGTATAGGACAGTCACCCCTAGCAGTGATAGGAGGACACTGCCCCCTGCTGGTGTGATGATGTGGGGGCCATGGTATAGGACAGTCACCCCTAGCAGTGATAGGAGGACACTGCCCCCTGCTGGTGTGATGATGTGGGGGCCATGGTATAGGACAGTCACCCCTAGAGGTGATAGGAGGACACACTGCCCCCTGCTGGTGTGATGATGTGGGGGCCATGGTATAGGACAAAACCCCTAGTAGTGATAGGAGGACACACTGCAGGATGTGTATCGGTGTGATATTCCTTGGTGTGTATCAGGACTGTGTATTTCTAGTGTAGAGATAAACCCGGTGCTGGACCCCCCTGGATACATAAAGAGGCCGGATCCGGGGTATGATAAATGACCCCCATTGGCTAATCTAGAGGCCATGGGGGTTACTTATCATTAGGCTTCTGGGGCAGTTCTGGTTCTGGAGCTCCGCGGCTTCCAGCTGATCCAGTACAGCCGCAGCCGCAGGGTAGGGGCGACAGTGAGTGCAGCTCAGCCCGGTGATGCTCCACATTCAGGAAGAGGTCCTGTGATAATGACCCCCATGAGATCCGTCCGGGAGCGGCAGGTCCTCGGGGTGTAATGAGGATGAGCCCCGCACACAGCGCACACTTGTTTCAGTTTCGATGACATCAGCAGCCGCCGCTCTATAATTTATCTTTATGGGTCACATGTCACCTAATAAACCACAACAGGAGAAGATTATATACCGAGAGGAGATGAGACTCTGCTCTGCACAGGGTGTGATGCTCTGCAGAAATGTGTTCATTTATTCCCTGAGGCTTCTCTCCTCCTTCACCTGTGTCCATTCCGCCCATCATTACATTTGGGGGCCGTTAACGCACACATTGGGCCTCATTTATGTATCCGTCCGAAGGTCACAGTAAGTGCATTGTCCGTGTATAACGCGCTGTGCGGGGAGTCACTAAGATCCTGCCCCGATATCCTGCATGTGTCGCTTCCCCGCTCAGGTCCCCGGAGTTCACCTTCTTCTTCCTGGTGCATGTAAGTGCATTGTCCGTGTATAATGCGCTGTGCGGGGAGTCACTAAGATCCTGCCCCCGATATCCTGCATGTGTCGCTTCCCCGCTCAGGTCCCAGGAGTTCACCTTCTTCTTCCTGGTGCATGTAAGTGCATTGTCCGTGTATAATGCGCTGTGCGGGGAGTCAATAAGATCCTGCGTCCGATATCCTGCATCTGTCGCTTCCCCGCTCAGGTCCCCGGAGTTCACCTTCTTCCTGGCACATGTAAATGCATTGTCCGTGTATAATGCGCTGTGCGGGGAGTCACTAAGATCGTGCCCCTGATATCCTGCATGTGCCGCTTCCCCGCTCAGGTCCCCGGAGTTCACCTTCTTCTTCCTGGTGCATGTAAGTGCATTGTCCGTGTATAATGCGCTGTGCAGGGAGTCACTAAGATCCTGCCCCCGATATCCTGCATGTGTCGCTTCCCCGCTCAGGTCCCCGGAGTTCACCTTCTTCTTCCTGGTGCATGTAAGTGCATTGTCTGTGTATAATGCGCTGTGCGGGGAGTCACTAAGATCCTGCCCCCGATATCCTGCATGTGTCGCTTCCCCGCTCAGGTCCCAGGAGTTCACCTTCTTCTTCCTGGTGCATGTAAGTGCATTGTCCGTGTATAATGCGCTGTGCGGGGAGTCACTAAGATCCTGCGCCCGATATCCTGCATGTGTCACTTCCCCGCTCAGGTCCCCGGAGTTCACCTTCTTCTTCCTGGTGCATGTAAGTGCATTGTCCGTGTATAATGCGCTGTGCAGGGAGTCACTAAGATCCTGCAGCCGATATCCTGCATGTGTCGCTTCCCCGCTCAGGTCCCCGGAGTTCACCTTCTTCTTCCTGGTGCATGTAAGTGCATTGTCCGTGTATAATGCGCTGTGCGGGGAGTCACTAAGATCCTGCGCCCGATATCCTGCATGTGTCACTTCCCCGCTCAGGTCCCTGGAGTTCACCTTCTTCTTCCTGGTGCATGTAAGTGCATTGTCCGTGTATAATGCGCTGTGCGGGGAGTCACTAAGATCCTGCGCCTGATATCCTGCATGTGTCACTTCCCCGCTCAGGTCCCCGGAGTTCACCTTCTTCTTCCTGGTGCATGTAAGTGCATTGTCCGTGTATGATACGCTGTGCGGGGAGTCACTAAGATCCTGCACCCGATATCCTGCATGTGTCGCTTCCCCGCTCAGGTCCCTGGAGTTCACCTTCTTCTTCCTGGTGCATGTAAGTGCATTGTCCGTGTATAATGCGCTGTGCAGGGAGTCACTAAGATCGTGCGCCCCATATCCTGCATGTGTAGCTTCCCCGCTCAGGTCCCCGGAGTTCACCTTCTTCTTCCTGGTGCATGTAAGTGCATTGTCCGTGTATAATGTGCTGTGCGGGGAGTCACTAAGATCGTGCCCCCGATATCCTGCATGTGCCACTTCCCCACTCAGGTCCCCGGAGTTCACCTTCTTCTTCCTGGTGCATGTAAGTGCATTGTCCGTGTATAATGCAATGTGCGGGGAGTCACTAAGATCGTGCGCCCGATATCCTGCATGTGTCGCTTTCCCGCTCAGGTCCCCGGAGTTCACCTTCTTCTTCCTGGTGCATGTAAGTGCATTGTCCGTGTATAATGCGCTGTGCAGGGAGTCACTAAGATCCTGCACCCGATATCCTGCATGTGCCACTTCCCCACTCAGGTCCCTGGAGTTCACCTTCTTCTTCCTGGTGCATGTAAGTGCATTGTCTGTGTATAATGCGCTGTGCAGGGAGTCACTAAGATCCTGCACCCGATATCCTGCATGTGCCACTTCCCCACTCAGGTCCCTGGAGTTCACCTTCTTCTTCCTGGTGCATGTAAGTGCATTGTCTGTGTATAATGCGCTGTGCGGGGAGTCACTAAGATCGTACGTCCGATATCCTGCATGTGTCGCTTCCCCGCTCAGGTCCCCGGAGTTCACCTTCTTCTTCCTGGTGCATGTAAGTGCATTGTCCGTGTATAATGTGCTGTGCGGGGAGTCACTAAGATCCTGCCCCGATATCCTGCATGTGCCACTTCCCCACTCAGGTCCCCGGAGTTCACCTTCTTCTTCCTGGTGCATGTAAGTGCATTGTCCGTGTATAATGTGCTGTGCGGGGAGTCACTAAGATCCTGCCCCGATATCCTGCATGTGCCACTTCCCCACTCAGGTCCCCGGAGTTCACCTTCTTCTTCCTGGTGCATGTAAGTGCATTGTCCGTGTATAATGTGCTGTGCGGGGAGTCACTAAGATCCTGCCCCGATATCCTGCATGTGCCACTTCCCCACTCAGGTCCCCGGAGTTCACCTTCTTCTTCCTGGTGCATGTAAGTGCATTGTCTGTGTATAATGCGCTGTGCGGGGAGTCACTAAGATCCTGCACCTGATATCCTGCATGTGCCACTTCCCCGCTCATGTCCCCGGAGTTCACCTTCTTCTTCCTGGTGCATGTAAGTGCATTGTCGGTGTATAATGCGCTGTGCGGGGAGTCACTAAGATCGTACGTCCGATATCCTGCATGTGTCGCTTCCCCGCTCAGGTCCCCGGAGTTCACCTTCTTCTTCCTGGTGCATGTAAGTGCATTGTCCGTGTATAATGTGCTGTGCGGGGAGTCACTAAGGTCGTGCGCCCGATATCCTGCATGTGTCACTTCCCCACTCAGGTCCCCGGAGTTCACCTTCTTCTTCCTGGTGCATGTAAGTGCATTGTCCGTGTATAACGCGCTGTGCGGGGAGTCACTAAGATTGTGCACCCGATATCCTGCATGTGTCGCTTCCCCGCTCAGGTCCCAGGAGTTCACCTTCTTCTTCCTGGTGCATGTAAGTGCATTGTCCGTGTATAATGTGCTGTGCGGGGAGTCACTAAGATCCTGCGCCTGATATCCTGCATGTGTCGCTTCCCCGCTCAGGTCCCTGGAGTTCACCTTCTTCTTCCTGGTGCATGTAAGTGCATTGTCCGTGTATAATGCGCTGTGCAGGGAGTCACTAAGATCCTGCACCCGATATCCTGCATGTGTCACTTCCCCGCTCAGGTCCCCGGAGTTCACCTTCTTCTTCCTGGTGCATGTAAGTGCATTGTCCGTGTATAATGCGCTGTGCAGGGAGTCACTAAGATCCTGCACCCGATATCCTGCATGTGTCGCTTCCCCGCTCAGGTCCCTGGAGTTCCCCTTCTTCTTCCTGGTGCATGTAAGTGCATTGTCCGTGTATAATGCGCTGTGCGGGGAGTCACTAAGATCCTGCACCCAATATCCTGCATGTGTCACTTCCCCGCTCAGGTCCCCTGGAGTTCACCTTCTTCTTCCTGGTGCATGTAAGTGCATTGTCTGTGTATAATGCGCTGTGCGGGGAGTAACTAAGATCCTGCCCCCGATATCCTGCATGTGTCGCTTCCCCGCTCAGGTCCCTGGAGTTCACCTTCTTCTTCCTGGTGCATGTAAGTGCATTGTCCGTGTATAATGCGCTGTGCGGGGAGTCACTAAGATCCTGCGCCCGATATCCTGCATGTGTCGCTTCCCCGCTCAGGTCCCCGGAGTTCACCTTCTTCTTCCTGGTGCATGTAAGTGCATTGTCCGTGTATAATGCGCTGTGCAGGGAGTCACTAAGATCCTGCACCCGATATCCTGCATGTGTCACTTCCCCGCTCAGGTCCCCGGAGTTCACCTTCTTCTTCCTGGTGCATGTAAGTGCATTGTCCGTGTATAATGCGCTGTGCGGGGAGTCACTAAGATCCTGCACCCGATATCCTGCATGTGTCACTTCCCCGCTCAGGTCCCTGGAGTTCACTTTCTTCTTCCTGGTGCATGTAAGTGCATTGTCCGTGTATAATGCGCTGTGCGGGGAGTCACTAAGATCCTGCCCCGATATCCTGCATGTGTCACTTCCCCGCTCAGGTCCCAGGAGTTCACCTTCTTCTTCCTGGTGTATGTAAGTGCATTGTCCGTGTATAATGCGCTGTGTGGGGAGTCACTAAGATCCTGCGCCTGATATCCTGCATGTGTCACTTCCCCACTCAGGTCCCCGGAGTTCACCTTCTTCTTCCTGGTGCATGTAAGTGCATTGTCCGTGTATAATGCGCTGTGCGGGGAGTCACTAAGATTGTGCACCCGATATCCTGCATGTGTCGCTTCCCCGCTCAGGTCCCAGGAGTTCACCTTCTTCTTCCTGGTGCATGTAAGTGCATTGTCCGTGTATAATGCGCTGTGCGGGGAGTCACTAAGATCCTGCGCCTGATATCCTGCATGTGTCGCTTCCCCGCTCAGGTCCCTGGAGTTCACCTTCTTCCTGGTGCATGTAAGTGCATTGTCCGTGTATAATGCGCTGTGCAGGGAGTCACTAAGATCCTGCACCCGATATCCTGCATGTGTCACTTCCCCGCTCAGGTCCCCGGAGTTCACCTTCTTCTTCCTGGTGCATGTAAGTGCATTGTCCGTGTATAATGCGCTGTGCGGGGAGTCACTAAGATCCTGCACCCGATATCCTGCATGTGTCACCTCCCCGCTCAGGTCCCCGGAGTTCACCTTCTTCTTCCTGCTGCATGTAAGTGCATTGTCCGTGTATAATGCGCTGTGCGGGGAGTCACTGAGATCCTGCACCCGATATCCTGCATGTGTCGCTTCCCCGCTCAGGTCCCCGGAGTTCACCTTCTTCTTCCTGGTGCATGTAAGTGCATTGTCCGTGTATAATGCGCTGTGCGGGGAGTCAATAAGATCCTGTGCCCGATATCCTGCATGTGTCACTTCCCCGCTCAGGTCCCTGGAGTTCACCTTCTTCTTCCTGGTGCATGTAAGTGCATTGTCCGTGTATAATGTGCTGTGCGGGGAGTCACTAAGATCCTGTGCCCGATATCCTGCATGTGTCACTTCCCCGCTCAGGTCCCAGGAGTTCACCTTCTTCTTCCTGGTGCATGTAAGTGCATTGTCCGTGTATAATGTGCTGTGCGGGGAGTCACTAAGATCCTGCCCCCGATATCCTGCATGTGTCGCTTCCCCGATCAGGTCCCCGGAGTTCACCTTCTTCTTCCTGGTGCATGTAAGTGCATTGTCCGTGTATAGTGCGCTGTGCAGGGAGTCACTAAGATCCTGCCCCGATATCCTGCATGTGCCACTTCCCCACTCAGGTCCCTGGAGTTCACCTTCTTCTTCCTGGTGCATGTAAGTGCATTGTCTGTGTATAATGCGCTGTGCGGGGAGTCACTAAGATCGTACGTCCGATATCCTGCATGTGTCGCTTTCCCGCTCAGGTCCCCGGAGTTCACCTTCTTCTTCCTGGTGCATGTAAGTGCATTGTCCGTGTATAATGCGCTGTGCGGGGAGTCACTAAGATCCTGCCCCCGATATCCTGCATGTGTCACTTCCCCGCTCAGGTCCCTGGAGTTCACCTTCTTCTTCCTGGTGCATGTAAGTGCATTGTCCGTGTATAATGCGCTGTGCGGGGAGTCACTAAGATCCTGCGCCCGATATCCTGCATGTGTCACTTCCCCACTCAGGTCCCCGGAGTTCACCTTCTTCTTCCTGGTGCATGTAAGTGCATTGTCCGTGTATAATGTGCTGTGCGGGGAGTCACTAAGATCCTGCCCCGATATCCTGCATGTGTCGCTTCCCCGCTCAGGTCCCCGGAGTTCACCTTCTTCTTCCTGGTGCATGTAAGTGCATTGTCCGTGTATAATGCGCTGTGCAGGGAGTCACTAAGATCCTGCACCTGATATCCTGCATGTGTCACTTCCCCGCTCAGGTCCCCGGAGTTCACCTTCTTCTTCCTGGTGCATGTAAGTGCATTGTCCGTGTATAACGCGCTGTGCGGGGAGTCACTAAGATTGTGCACCCGATATCCTGCATGTGTCGCTTCCCCGCTCAGGTCCCAGGAGTTCACCTTCTTCTTCCTGGTGTATGTAAGTGCATTGTCCGTGTATAATGCGCTGTGCGGGGAGTCACTAAGATCCTGCCCCGATATCCTGCATGTGTCACTTCCCCACTCAGGTCCCAGGAGTTCACCTTCTTCTTCCTGGTGCATGTAAGTGCATTGTCCGTGTATAATGCGCTGTGCGGGGAGTCACTAAGATTGTGCACCCGATATCCTGCATGTGTCACTTCCCCGCTCAGGTCCCTGGAGTTCACCTTCTACCTGGTGCATGTAAGTGCATTGTCCGTGTATAATGCTCCGTGCTGGGAGTCACTAAGATCCTGCCCCGATATCCTGCATGTGTCACTTCCCCGCTCAGGTCCCTGGAGTTCACCTTCTTCTTCCTGGTGCATGTAAGTGCATTGTCCGTGTATAATGCGCTGTGCGGGGAGTCACTAAGATCCTGCACCCGATATCCTGCATGTGTCGCTTCCCCACTCAGGTCCCTGGAGTTCACCTTCTTCTTCCTGGTGCATGTAAGTGCATTGTCCGTGTATAATGCGCTGTGCGGGGAGTCACTAAGATCGTGTGTCTGATATCCTGCATGTGTCGCTTCCCCGCTCTGGTCCCCGGAGTTCACCTTCTTCTTCCTGGTGCATGTAAGTGCATTGTCCGTGTATAATGCGCTGTGCGGGGAGTCAATAAGATCCTGCACCCGATATCCTGCATGTGTCACTTCCCCGCTCAGGTCCCTGGAGTTCACCTTCTTCTTCCTGGTGCATGTAAGTGCATTGTCCGTGTATAATGTGCTGTGCGGGGAGTCACTAAGATCCTGCACCCGATATCCTGCATGTGTCACTTCCCCGCTCAGGTCCCTGGAGTTCACCTTCTTCTTCCTGGTGCATGTAAGTGCATTGTCCGTGTATAATGTGCTGTGCGGGGAGTCACCAAGATCCTGCGCCTGATATCCTGCATGTGTCGCTTCCCCGCTCAGGTCCCCGGAGTTCACCTTCTTCTTCCTGGTGCATGTAAGTGCATTGTCCGTGTATAATGTGCTGTGCGGGGAGTCACTAAGATCCTGCACCCGATATCCTGCATGTGTCACTTCCCCGCTCAGGTCCCCGGAGTTCACCTTCTTCTTCCTGCTGCATGTAAGTGCATTGTCCGTGTATAATGCGCTGTGCGGGGAGTCACTGAGATCCTGCGCCCGATATCCTGCATGTGTCGCTTCCCCGCTCAGGTCCCCGGAGTTCACCTTCTTCTTCCTGGTGCATGTAAGTGCATTGTCATTGTATAATGTGCTGTGCGGGGAGTCACTAAGATCCTGCACCCGATATCCTGCATGTGTCGCTTCCCCGCTCAGGTCCCCGGAGTTCACCTTCTTCTTCCTGGTGCATGTAAGTGCATTGTCCGTGTATAATGCGCTGTGCGGGGAGTCACTAAGATCCTGCACCCGATATCCTGCATGTGTCACTTCCCCGCTCAGGTCCCCGGAGTTCACCTTCTTCTTCCTGCTGCATGTAAGTGCATTGTCCGTGTATAATGCGCTGTGCGGGGAGTCACTAAGATCCTGCACCCGATATCCTGCATGTGTCACTTCCCCGCTCAGGTCCCCGGAGTTCACCTTCTTCTTCCTGGTGCATGTAAGTGCATTGTCTGTGTATAATGCGCTATGCGGCGAGTCACTAAGATCCTGCGCCCGATATCCTGCATGTGTCGCTTCCCCGCTCAGGTCCCCGGAGTTCACCTTCTTCTTCCTGGTGCATGTAAGTGCATTGTCATTGTATAATGTGCTGTGCGGGGAGTCACTAAGATCCTGCACCCGATATCCTGCATGTGTCGCTTCCCCACTCAGGTCCCCGGAGTTCACCTTCTTCTTCCTGGTGCATGTAAGTGCATTGTCATTGTATAATGTGCTGTGCGGGGAGTCACTAAGATCCTGCACCCGATATCCTGCATGTGTCGCTTCCCCGCTCAGGTCCCCGGAGTTCACCTTCTTCTTCCTGGTGCATGTAAGTGCATTGTCCGTGTATAATGCGCTGTGCGGGGAGTCACTAAGATCCTGCACCCGATATCCTGCATGTGTCGCTTCCCCGCTCAGGTCCCCGGAGTTCACCTTCTTCTTCCTGGTGCATGTAAGTGCATTGTCCGTGTATAATGCGCTGTGCAGGGAGTCACTAAGATCCTGCACCCAATATCCTGCATGTGTCACTTCCCCGCTCAGGTCCCCGGAGTTCACCTTCTTCTTCCTGGTGCATGTAAGTGCATTGTCCGTGTATAATGCGCTGTGCGGGGAGTCACTAAGATCGTGCCCCTGATATCCTGCATGTGCCGCTTCCCCGCTCAGGTCCCTGGAGTTCACCTTCTTCTTCCTGGTGCATGTAAGTGCATTGTCCGTGTATAATGCGCTGTGCGGGGAGTCACTAAGATCATGCGCCCGATATCCTGCATGTGTCACTTCCCCGCTCAGGTCCCCGGAGTTCACCTTCTTCTTCCTGGTGCATGTAAGTGCATTGTCTGTGTATAATGTGCTGTGCGGGGAGTCACTAAGATCCTGCACCCGATATCCTGCATGTGTCGCTTCCCCGCGCAGGTCCCCGGAGTTCACCTTCTTCTTCCTGGTGCATGTAAGTGCATTGTCCGTGTATAATGTGCTGTGCGGGGAGTCACTAAGATCCTGCGCCCGATATCCTGCATGTGTCACTTCCCCGCTCAGGTCCCCGGAGTTCACCTTCTTCTTCCTGGTGCATGTAAGTGCATTGTCCGTGTATAATGTGCTGTGCGGGGAGTCACTAAGATCCTGTGCCCGATATCCTGCATGTGTCGCTTCCCCGCTCAGGTCCCCGGAGTTCACCTTCTTCTTCCTGGTGCATGTAAGTGCATTGTCCGTGTATAATGTGCTGTGCGGGGAGTCACTAAGATCCTGCCCCCGATATCCTGCATGTGTCGCTTCCCCGCTCAGGTCCCCGGAGTTCTCCTTCTTCTTCCTGGTGCATGTAAGTGCATTGTCCATGTATAATGCGCTGTGCGGGGAGTCACTAGGATCCTGCACCCGATATCCTGCATGTGTCACTTCCCCGCTCAGGTCCCTGGAGTTCACCTTCTTCTTCCTGGTGCATGTAAGTGCATTGTCCATGTATAATGTGCTGTGCGGGGAGTCACTAAGATCCTGCACCCGATATCCTGCATGTGTCGCTTCCCCGCTCAGGTCCCCGGAGTTCACCTTCTTCTTCCTGGTGCATGTAAGTGCATTGTCCGTGTATAATGCGCTGTGCGGGGAGTCACTAAGATCCTGCACCCGATATCCTGCATGTGTCGCTTCCCCGCTCAGGTCCCCGGAGTTCACCTTCTTCTTCCTGGTGCATGTAAGTGCATTGTCCGTGTATAATGCGCTGTGCAGGGAGTCACTAAGATCCTGCACCCAATATCCTGCATGTGTCACTTCCCCGCTCAGGTCCCCGGAGTTCACCTTCTTCTTCCTGGTGCATGTAAGTGCATTGTCCGTGTATAATGCGCTGTGCGGGGAGTCACTAAGATCGTGCCCCTGATATCCTGCATGTGCCGCTTCCCCGCTCAGGTCCCTGGAGTTCACCTTCTTCTTCCTGGTGCATGTAAGTGCATTGTCCGTGTATAATGCGCTGTGCGGGGAGTCACTAAGATCATGCGCCCGATATCCTGCATGTGTCACTTCCCCGCTCAGGTCCCCGGAGTTCACCTTCTTCTTCCTGGTGCATGTAAGTGCATTGTCCGTGTATAATGTGCTGTGCGGGGAGTCACTAAGATCCTGCGCCCGATATCCTGCATGTGTCACTTCCCCGCTCAGGTCCCCGGAGTTCACCTTCTTCTTCCTGGTGCATGTAAGTGCATTGTCCGTGTATAATGCGCTGTGCGGGGAGTCACTAAGATCCTGTGCCCGATATCCTGCATGTGTCGCTTCCCCGCTCAGGTCCCCGGAGTTCACCTTCTTCTTCCTGGTGCATGTAAGTGCATTGTCCGTGTATAATGTGCTGTGCGGGGAGTCACTAAGATCCTGCCCCCGATATCCTGCATGTGTCGCTTCCCCGCTCAGGTCCCCGGAGTTCTCCTTCTTCTTCCTGGTGCATGTAAGTGCATTGTCCATGTATAATGCGCTGTGCGGGGAGTCACTAGGATCCTGCACCCGATATCCTGCATGTGTCACTTCCCCGCTCAGGTCCCCGGAGTTCACCTTCTTCTTCCTGGTGCATGTAAGTGCATAGTCCGTGTATAATGTGCTGTGCGGGGAGTCACTAAGATCCTGTGCCCGATATCCTGCATGTGTCGCTTCCCCGCTCAGGTCCCCGGAGTTCTCCTTCTTCTTCCTGGTGCATGTAAGTGCATTGATTTCTCCCATTATAAGGTGACCTGACCCCGGGGCTCCTCTGATACCTGGGATCTTGGGGTGACGCCCATCTGCTTTATTATTAGCCCCGGGTCAGGGCAGGGGAATAATTACACGGTTCTGCCCTCATCTTGTCCGGGCACAACCCGTGGCCCAGTTATTATAATAAGCCATTATTATTACAGTCACTGCTGCGGTTCTGAGAAATAACTGGAGGTCCGGAGGATGAAACTGAGAGTCCTTAGGTAAATCCGGAGGGGAATCCAGCGCTAATGTACCAATTGTGGGTTACCAAGCAGAAGTGGTACAGGGGTGTTATACAGTCAGTGTATGGGGGGGTGTTATACAGTCAGTGTATGGGGGGTGTTATACAGTCAGTGTATGGGGGGTGTTATACAGTCAGTGTATGGGGAGGTGTTATACAGTCAGTGTATGGGGGGGTGTTATACAGTCAGTGTATGGGGGGGGGGGTGTTATACAGTCAGTGTATGGGGGTGTTATACAGTGTATGGGGGTGTTATACAGTCAGTGTATGGGGGGTGTTATACAGTCAGTGTATGGGGGGTGTTATACAGTCAGTGTATGGAGGTGTTATACAGTCAGTGTATGGGGGGTGTTATACAGTCAGTGTATGGAGGTGTTATACAGTCAGTGTATGGGGGGTGTTATACAGTCAGTGTATGGGGGGTGTTATACAGTCAGTGTATGGGAGGTGTTATACAGTCAGTGTATGGGGGGTGTTATACAGTCAGTGTATGGAGGTGTTATACAGTCAGTGTATGGAGGTGTTATACAGTCAGTGTATGGGAGTGTTATACAGTCAGTGTATGGGGGGTGTTATACAGTCAGTGTATGGAGGTGTTATACAGTCAGTATATGGGGGGTGTTATACAGTCAGTGTATGGAGGTGTTATACAGTCAGTGTATGGAGGTGTTATACAGTCAGTGTATGGGGGGTGTTATACAGTCAGTGTATGGAGGTGTTATACAGTCAGTGTATGGGAGGTGTTATACAGTCAGTGTATGGGGGGTGTTATACAGTCAGTGTATGGGGGGTGTTATACAGTCAGTGTATGGAGGTGTTATACAGTCAGTGTATGGAGGTGTTATACAGTCAGTGTATGGGAGGTGTTATACAGTCAGTGTATGGGGGGTGTTATACAGTCAGTGTATGGGGGGTGTTATACAGTCAGTGTATGGGGGGTGTTATACAGTCAGTGTATGGAGGTGTTATACAGTCAGTGTATGGGGGTGTTATACAGTCAGTGTATGGGGGTGTTATACAGTCAGTGTATGGGGGTGTTATACAGTCAGTGTATGGAGGTGTTATACAGTCAGTGTATGGGGGGTGTTATACAGTCAGTGTATGGGGGTGTTATACAGTCAGTGTATGGGGGGTGTTATACAGTCAGTGTATGGGGGGTGTTATACAGTCAGTGTATGGGGGGGTGTTATACAGTCAGTGTATGGGGGGTGTTATACAGTCGGTGTATGGGGGTGTTATACAGTCAGTGTATGGGGGGTGTTATACAGTCAGTGTATGGGGGGGTGTTATACAGTCAGTGTATGGGGGGTGTTATACAGTCAGTGTATGGGGGGTGTTATACAGTCAGTGTATGGGGGGGTGTTATACAGTCAGTGTATGGGGGTGTTATACAGTCAGTGTATGGGGGGTGTTATACAGTCAGTGTATGGGGGTGTTATACAGTCAGTGTATGGGGGGTGTTATACAGTCAGTGTATGGGGGTGTTATACAGTCAGTGTATGGGGGGTGTTATACAGTCAGTGTATGGGGGTGTTATACAGTCAGTGTATGGGGGGTGTTATACAGTCAGTGTATGGAGGTGTTATACAGTCAGTGTATGGAGGTGTTATACAGTCGGTGTATGGGGGGGTGTTATACAGTCAGTGTATGGGGGGTGTTATACAGTCAGTGTATGGGGGTGTTATACAGTCAGTGTATGGGGGGTGTTATACAGTCAGTGTATGGGGGGTGTTATACAGTCAGTGTATGGGGGGTGTTATACAGTCAGTGTATGGGAGGTGTTATACAGTCAGTGTATGGGGGGTGTTATACAGTCAGTGTATGGGGGGTGTTATACAGTCAGTGTATGGGGGGTGTTATACAGTCAGTGTATGGAGGTGTTATACAGTCAGTGTATGGAGGGTGTTATACAGTCAGTGTATGGGGGGTGTTGTACAGTCAGTGTATGGGGGGGGTGTTATACAGTCAGTGTATGGGGGTGTTATACAGTCAGTGTATGGGGGGTGTTATACAGTCAGTGTATGGGGGGTGTTATACAGTCAGTGTATGGGGGGGTGTTATACAGTCAGTGTATGGGGGGGGTGTTATACAGTCAGTGTATGGGGGTGTTATACAGTCAGTGTATGGGGGGTGTTATACAGTCAGTGTATGGGAGGTGTTATACAGTCAGTGTATGGGGGGTGTTATACAGTCAGTGTATGGAGGTGTTATACAGTCAGTGTATGGGGGGGTGTTATACAGTCAGTGTATGGGGGGTGTTATACAGTCAGTGTATGGGGGTGTTATACAGTCAGTGTATGGGAGGTGTTATACAGTCAGTGTATGGAGGTGTTATACAGTCAGTGTATGGGGGGTGTTATACAGTCAGTGTATGGGGGGTGTTATACAGTCAGTGTATGGGGGGGGTGTTATACAGTCAGTGTATGGGGGTGTTATACAGTCAGTGTATGGGGGGTGTTATACAGTCAGTGTATGGGAGGTGTTATACAGTCAGTGTATGGGGGGTGTTATACAGTCAGTGTATGGAGGTGTTATACAGTCAGTGTATGGGGGGGTGTTATACAGTCAGTGTATGGGGGGTGTTATACAGTCAGTGTATGGGGGTGTTATACAGTCAGTGTATGGGAGGTGTTATACAGTCAGTGTATGGAGGTGTTATACAGTCAGTGTATGGGGGGTGTTATACAGTCGGTGTATGGAGGTGTTATATAGTCAGTGTATGGAGGTGTTATACAGTCAGTGTATGGGGGGTGTTATACAGTCAGTGTATGGAGGTGTTATACAGTCAGTGTATGGGGGGTGTTATACAGTCAGTGTATGGGGGGTGTTATACAGTCAGTGTATGGGGGTGTAATACAGTCAGTGTATGGGGGTGTTATACAGTCAGTGTATGGAGGGTGTTATACAGTCAGTGTATGGGGGGTGTTGTACAGTCAGTGTATGGAGGTGTTATACAGTCAGTGTATGGGGGGTGTTATACAGTCAGTGTATGGAGGTGTTATACAGTCAGTGTATGGGGGGTGTTATACAGTCAGTGTATGGGGGGTGTTATACAGTCAGTGTATGGGGGTGTTATACAGTCAGTGTATGGGGGGTGTTATACAGTCAGTGTATGGAGGGTGTTATACAGTCAGTGTATGGGGGGTGTTGTACAGTCAGTGTATGGAGGTGTTATACAGTCAGTGTATGGGGGGTGTTATACAGTCAGTGTATGGGGGGTGTTATACAGTCAGTGTATGGGGGGTGTTATACAGTCAGTGTATGGGGGTGTTATACAGTCAGTGTATGGGGGTGTTATACAGTCAGTGTATGGGGGTGTTATACAGTCGGTGTATGGGGGTGTTATACAGTCAGTGTATGGGAGGTGTTATACAGTCAGTGTATGGGGGGTGTTATACAGTCAGTGTATGGGGGGTGTTATACAGTCAGTGTATGGGGGTGTTATACAGTCAGTGTATGGGGGTGTTATACAGTCAGTGTATGGGGGGTGTTATACAGTCAGTGTATGGAGGTGTTATACAGTCAGTGTATGGGGGTGTTATACAGTCAGTGTATGGGGGTGTTATACAGTCAGTGTATGGGGGTGTTATACAGTCAGTGTATGGGGGTGTTATACAGTCAGTGTATGGGGGTGTTATACAGTCAGTGTATGGGGGGTGTTATACAGTCAGTGTATGGGGGTGTTATACAGTCAGTGTATGGGGGGTGTTATACAGTCAGTGTATGGGGGGTGTTATACAGTCAGTGTATGGAGGTGTTATACAGTCAGTGTATGGGGGTGTTATACAGTCAGTGTATGGGGGTGTTATACAGTCAGTGTATGGGGGGTGTTATACAGTCAGTGTATGGGAGGTGTTATACAGTCAGTGTATGGGGGGTGTTATACAGTCAGTGTATGGGGGGTGTTATACAGTCAGTGTATGGGGGTGTTATACAGTCAGTGTATGGGGGGTGTTATACAGTCAGTGTATGGAGGGTGTTATACAGTCAGTGTATGGGGGTGTTGTACAGTCAGTGTATGGAGGTGTTATACAGTCAGTGTATGGGGGGTGTTATACAGTCAGTGTATGGGGGGTGTTATACAGTCAGTGTATGGGGGGTGTTATACAGTCAGTGTATGGGGGTGTTATACAGTCAGTGTATGGGGGTGTTATACAGTCAGTGTATGGGGGTGTTATACAGTCGGTGTATGGGGGTGTTATACAGTCAGTGTATGGGAGGTGTTATACAGTCAGTGTATGGGGGGTGTTATACAGTCAGTGTATGGGGGGTGTTATACAGTCAGTGTATGGGGGTGTTATACAGTCAGTGTATGGGGGTGTTATACAGTCAGTGTATGGGGGGTGTTATACAGTCAGTGTATGGAGGTGTTATACAGTCAGTGTATGGGGGTGTTATACAGTCAGTGTATGGGGGTGTTATACAGTCAGTGTATGGGGGTGTTATACAGTCAGTGTATGGGGGTGTTATACAGTCAGTGTATGGGGGTGTTATACAGTCAGTGTATGGGGGTGTTATACAGTCAGTGTATGGGGGGTGTTATACAGTCAGTGTATGGGGGTGTTATACAGTCAGTGTATGGGGGGTGTTATACAGTCAGTGTATGGGGGGTGTTATACAGTCAGTGTATGGAGGTGTTATACAGTCAGTGTATGGGGGTGTTATACAGTCAGTGTATGGGGGTGTTATACAGTCAGTGTATGGGGGGTGTTATACAGTCAGTGTATGGGAGGTGTTATACAGTCAGTGTATGGGGGGTGTTATACAGTCAGTGTATGGGGGGTGTTATACAGTCAGTGTATGGGGGGTGTTATACAGTCAGTGTATGGGGGTGTTATACAGTCAGTGTATGGAGGTGTTATACAGTCGGTGTATGGGGGGTGTTATACAGTCAGTGTATGGGGGGTGTTATACAGTCGGTGTATGGGGGGTGTTATACAGTCAGTGTATGGGGAGGTGTTATACAGTCAGTGTATGGGGGGTGTTATACAGTCAGTGTATGGGGGGTGTTATACAGTCAGTGTATGGGGGTGTTATACAGTCAGTGTATGGAGGTGTTATACAGTCAGTGTATGGGGATGTTATACAGTCAGTGTATGGGGGGGTGTTATACAGTCAGTGTATGGGGGGTGTTATACAGTCAGTGTATGGGGGGGGGGTGTTATACAGTCAGTGTATGGAGGTGTTATACAGTCAGTGTATGGGGGGGTGTTATACAGTCAGTGTATGGGGGGGTGTTATACAGTCAGTGTATGGAGGTGTTATACAGTCAGTGTATGGGGGGGGGTGTTATACAGTCAGTGTATGGAGGTGTTATACAGTCAGTGTATGGGGGGTGTTATACAGTCAGTGTATGGGGGGTGTTATACAGTCAGTGTATGGGGGGTGTTATACAGTCAGTGTATGGAGGTGTTATACAGTCAGTGTATGGAGGGTGTTATACAGTCAGTGTATGGGGGGTGTTATACAGTCAGTGTATGGAGGTGTTATACAGTCAGTGTATGGGGATGTTATACAGTCAGTGTATGGGGGGGTGTTATACAGTCAGTGTATGGGGGTGTTATACAGTCAGTGTATGGGAGGTGTTATACAGTCAGTGTATGGGGGGGTGTTATACAGTCAGTGTATGGGGGTGTTATACAGTCAGTGTATGGGGGTGTTATACAGTCAGTGTATGGGGGGTGTTATACAGTCAGTGTATGGAGGTGTTATACAGTCAGTGTATGGAGGTGTTATACAGTCAGTGTATGGGGGGTGTTATACAGTCAGTGTATGGGGGTGTTATACAGTCGGTGTATGGGGGGTGTTATACAGTCAGTGTATGGGGGTGTTATACAGTCAGTGTATGGGGGGTGTTATACAGTCGGTGTATGGGGGGTGTTATACAGTCAGTGTATGGGGGTGTTATACAGTCAGTGTATGGGGGGTGTTATACAGTCAGTGTATGGGGGGTGTTATACAGTCAGTGTATGGAGGTGTTATACAGTCAGTGTATGGGGGGTGTTATACAGTCAGTGTATGGAGGTGTTATACAGTCAGTGTATGGGAGGTGTTATACAGTCAGTGTATGGGAGGTGTTATACAGTCAGTGTATGGGGGGTGTTATACAGTCAGTGTATGGGGGGTGTTATACAGTCAGTGTATGGGGGTGTTATACAGTCAGTGTATGGGGGGGTGTTATACAGTCGGTGTATGGGGGGGTGTTATACAGTCAGTGTATGGAGGTGTTATACAGTCGGTGTATGGGGGGGTGTTATACAGTCAGTGTATGGGGGGTGTTATACAGTCGGTGTATGGGGGGTGTTATACAGTCAGTGTATGGGGGGTGTTATACAGTCAGTGTATGGGGGGTGTTATACAGTCAGTGTATGGGGGTGTTATACAGTCAGTGTATGGGGGGTGTTATACAGTCAGTGTATGGGGGGTGTTATACAGTCAGTGTATGGGGGGTGTTATACAGTCAGTGTATGGGGGTGTTATACAGTCAGTGTATGGAGGTGTTATACAGTCGGTGTATGGGGGGGTGTTATACAGTCAGTGTATGGGGGGTGTTATACAGTCAGTGTATGGGGGTGTTATACAGTCAGTGTATGGGGGGTGTTATACAGTCAGTGTATGGGGGGTGTTATACAGTCAGTGTATGGAGGTGTTATACAGTCAGTGTATGGGGGGTGTTATACAGTCAGTGTATGGGGGGTGTTATACAGTCAGTGTATGGGGGTGTTATACAGTCAGTGTATGGAGGTGTTATACAGTCGGTGTATGGGGGGGTGTTATACAGTCAGTGTATGGGGGGTGTTATACAGTCGGTGTATGGGGGGTGTTATACAGTCAGTGTATGGGGAGGTGTTATACAGTCAGTGTATGGGGGGTGTTATACAGTCAGTGTATGGGGGGTGTTATACAGTCAGTGTATGGGGGTGTTATACAGTCAGTGTATGGAGGTGTTATACAGTCAGTGTATGGGGATGTTATACAGTCAGTGTATGGGGGGGTGTTATACAGTCAGTGTATGGGGGTGTTATACAGTCAGTGTATGGGAGGTGTTATACAGTCAGTGTATGGGGGGGTGTTATACAGTCAGTGTATGGGGGTGTTATACAGTCAGTGTATGGGGGTGTTATACAGTCAGTGTATGGGGGGTGTTATACAGTCAGTGTATGGAGGTGTTATACAGTCAGTGTATGGAGGTGTTATACAGTCAGTGTATGGGGGGTGTTATACAGTCAGTGTATGGGGGTGTTATACAGTCGGTGTATGGGGGGTGTTATACAGTCAGTGTATGGGGGGTGTTATACAGTCAGTGTATGGGGGTGTTATACAGTCAGTGTATGGGGGGTGTTATACAGTCGGTGTATGGGGGGTGTTATACAGTCAGTGTATGGGGGTGTTATACAGTCAGTGTATGGGGGGTGTTATACAGTCAGTGTATGGGGGGTGTTATACAGTCAGTGTATGGAGGTGTTATACAGTCAGTGTATGGGGGGTGTTATACAGTCAGTGTATGGGGGGTGTTATACAGTCAGTGTATGGAGGTGTTATACAGTCAGTGTATGGGAGGTGTTATACAGTCAGTGTATGGGGGGTGTTATACAGTCAGTGTATGGGGGGTGTTATACAGTCAGTGTATGGGGGTGTTATACAGTCAGTGTATGGGGGTGTTATACAGTCAGTGTATGGGGGGTGTTATACAGTCAGTGTATGGGAGGTGTTATACAGTCAGTGTATGGGGGGTGTTATACAGTCAGTGTATGGGGGTGTTATACAGTCGGTGTATGGGGGTGTTATACAGTCAGTGTATGGGGGTGTTATACAGTCAGTGTATGGGGGGTGTTATACAGTCAGTGTATGGAGGTGTTATACAGTCAGTGTATGGGGGTGTTATACAGTCAGTGTATGGGGGGGTGTTATACAGTCAGTGTATGGGGGTGTTATAAAGTCGGTGTATGGAGGTGTTATATAGTCAGTGTATGGAGGTGTTATACAGTCAGTGTATGGGGGGTG